>NW_027510106.1:0-36598 GCF_051311805.1 Agelaius phoeniceus | reverse complement strand
TGCCAGTAAGTACTACCCTACAAGTCCTCAGAACCCCAAAGGCCACCTTTCATCTGACACCCAGACCCTGGGGAAAGGACTTCTTTTTCCCATGGCAAATGGCCTCCCTTGGCAGCCACTCACCCTGGCAGAAAGTGGGAGCCTAGCTAGAATGATGCCATCGTTGCTGGATTTTTCCAAAAGAAAAGCTGGCAGCAACTTAGGGCCCTGGAAGTACTTAGAGCCTCAAACGCCACCTTGAACATATTACTGAGACCCTGGGGAAAGGACTTCGTTTTTCCCATGGAAAATGGCCTTCATTTCTGGCCACTCTGCCTGGCAGGCAGGGCAGTGCCAAGCCAGGAATCTACAAACTCTGCTGGATCCTTCCAGAACGAAAGCTGCCAGCAACTAGGACCCTGCAAGTCCTTAGAGCCCCAGATGCCACCAGTCATCTGACACCCAGAGCCTGGGCCAATGACTTCGTTTTCCCCATGGAAAATGGCCTCCATTTCTGGCCACTCGCCCTGACCAAGAGGGTGGTGCCCAGCAAGAAATTTGCAAGCTTTGCTGGATTGCTCCAAATCGAAAGCTGCCACTTGTTGTTGTTCTATTTCTCTAGAGTCCCATCATGCTGTTCTCAGATTGCTAAAGTCCATACCTCCTCGGTGTGTTCTTATGGCTGCAGATCTTCACAGCACAGACGCTTTCTTCTGCATGCTGTTCTTTCCCAGTTCAGGGCTCCTTCAAGGCTCTCCCTGAATGGCTACGCCGCCCCCTTTTATCCCAGTTCTCTTCAATGCTCACAGCTGCAGCCCATCAAGGACAACCAGGACCTGTGGGGCAAAGCCTCTAGACAGATATTCAAATAGAATCCATTTCCTCTACTCTAGCCAGTAAGTACTACCCTACAAGTCCTCAGAACCCCAAAGGCCACCTTTCATCTGACACCCAGACCCTGGGGAAAGGACTTCTTTTTCCCATGGCAAATGGCCTCCCTTGGCAGCCACTCACCCTGGCAGAAAGTGGGAGCCTAGCTAGAATGATGCAATCGTTGCTGGATTTTTCCAAAAGAAAAGCTGGCAGCAACTAGGGCCCTGGAAGTACTTAGAGCCTCAAACGCCACCTTGAACATATTACTGAGACCCTGGGGAAAGGACTTCGTTTTTCCCATGGAAAATGGCCTTCATTTCTGGCCACTCTGCCTGGCAGGCAGGGCAGTGCCAAGCCAGGAATCTACAAACTGTGCTGGATCCTTCCAGAACGAAAGCTGCCAGCAACTAGGACCCTGCAAGTCCTTACAGCCCCAGATGCCACCAGTCATCTGACACCCAGAGCCTGGGCCAATGACTTCGTTTTCCCCATGGAAAATGGCCTCCATTTCTGGCCACTCGCCCTGACCAAGAGGGTGGTGCCCAGCAAGAAATTTGCAAGCTTTGCTGGATTGCTCCAAATCGAAAGCTGCCACTTGTTGTTGTTCTATTTCTCTAGAGTCCCATCATGCTGTTCTCAGATTGCTAAAGTCCATACCTCCTCGGTGTGTTCTTATGGCTGCAGATCTTCACAGCACAGACGCTTTCTTCTGCATGCTGTTCTTTCCCAGTTCAGGGCTCCTTCAAGGCTCTCCCTGAATGGCTACGCCGCCCCCTTTTATCCCAGTTCTCTTCAATGCTCACAGCTGCAGCCCATCAAGGACAACCAAGACCTGTGGGACAGATATTCAAATAGAATCCATTTCCTCTACTCTAGCCAGTAAGTACTACCCTACAAGTCCTCAGAACCCCAAAGGCCACCTTTCATCTGACACCCAGACCCTGGGAAAGGACTTCTTTTTCCCATGGCAAATGGCCTCCCTTGGCAGCCACTCACCCTGGCAGAAAGTGGGAGCCTAGCTAGAATGATGCAATCGTTGCTGGATTTTTCCAAAAGAAAAGCTGGCAGCAACTAGGGCCCTGGAAGTACTTAGAGCCTCAAACGCCACCTTGAACATATTACTGAGACCCTGGGGAAAGGACTTCGTTTTTCCCATGGAAAATGGCCTTCATTTCTGGCCACTCTGCCTGGCAGGCAGGGCAGTGCCAAGCCAGGAATCTACAAACTCTGCTGGATCCTTCCAGAACGAAAGCTGCCAGCAACTAGGACCCTGCAAGTCCTTACAGCCCCAGATGCCACCAGTCATCTGACACCCAGAGCCTGGGCCAATGACTTCGTTTTCCCCATGGAAAATGGCCTCCATTTCTGGCCACTCGCCCTGACCAAGAGGGTGGTGCCCAGCAAGAAATTTGCAAGCTTTGCTGGATTGCTCCAAATCGAAAGCTGCCACTTGTTGTTGTTCTATTTCTCTAGAGTCCCATCATGCTGTTCTCAGATTGCTAAAGTCCATACCTCCTCGGTGTGTTCTTATGGCTGCAGATCTTCACAGCACAGACGCTTTCTTCTGCATGCTGTTCTTTCCCAGTTCAGGGCTCCTTCAAGGCTCTCCCTGAATGGCTACGCCGCCCCCTTTTATCCCAGTTCTCTTCAATGCTCACAGCTGCAGCCCATCAAGGACAACCAAGACCTGTGGGACAGATATTCAAATAGAATCCATTTCCTCTACTCTAGCCAGTAAGTACTACCCTACAAGTCCTCAGAACCCCAAAGGCCACCTTTCATCTGACACCCAGACCCTGGGGAAAGGACTTCTTTTTCCCATGGCAAATGGCCTCCCTTGGCAGCCACTCACCCTGGCAGAAAGTGGGAGCCTAGCTAGAATGATGCAATCGTTGCTGGATTTTTCCAAAAGAAAAGCTGGCAGCAACTAGGGCCCTGGAAGTACTTAGAGCCTCAAACGCCACCTTGAACATATTACTGAGACCCTGGGGAAAGGACTTCGTTTTTCCCATGGAAAATGGCCTTCATTTCTGGCCACTCTGCCTGGCAGGCAGGGCAGTGCCAAGCCAGGAATCTACAAACTCTGCTGGATCCTTCCAGAACGAAAGCTGCCAGCAACTAGGACCCTGCAAGTCCTTAGAGCCCCAGATGCCACCAGTCATCTGACACCAGAGCCTGGGCCAATGACTTCGTTTTCCCCATGGAAAATGGCCTCCATTTCTGGCCACTCGCCCTGACCAAGAGGGTGGTGCCCAGCAAGAAATTTGCAAGCTTTGCTGGATTGCTCCAAATCTAAAGCTGCCACTTGTTGTTGTTCTATTTCTCTAGAGTCCCATCATGCTGTTCTCAGATTGCTAAAGTCCATACCTCCTCGGTGTGTTCTTATGGCTGCAGATCTTCACAGCACAGACGCTTTCTTCTGCATGCTGTTCTTTCCCAGTTCAGGGCTCCTTCAAGGCTCTCCCTGAATGGCTACGCCGCCCCCTTTTATCCAGTTCTCTTCAATGCTCACAGCTGCAGCCCATCAAGGACAACCAGGACCTGTGGGACAGATATTCAAATAGAATCCATTTCCTCTACTCTAGCCAGTAAGTACTACCCTACAAGTCCTCAGAACCCCAAAGGCCACCTTTCATCTGACACCCAGACCCTGGGAAAGGACTTCTTTTTCCATGGCAAATGGCCTCCCTTGGCAGCCACTCACCCTGGCAGAAAGTGGGAGCCTAGCTAGAATGATGCAATCGTTGCTGGATTTTTCCAAAGAAAAGCTGGCAGCAACTAGGGCCCTGGAAGTACTTAGAGCCTCAAACGCCACCTTGAACATATTACTGAGACCCTGGGGAAAGGACTTCGTTTTTCCCATGGAAAATGGCCTTCATTTCTGGCCACTCTGCCTGGCAGGCAGGGCAGTGCCAAGCCAGGAATCTAAAACTCTGCTGGATCCTTCCAGAACGAAAGCTGCCAGCAACTAGGACCCTGCAAGTCCTTAGAGCCCCAGATGCCACCAGTCATCTGACACCCAGAGCCTGGGCCAATGACTTCGTTTTCCCCATGGAAAATGGCCTCCATTTCTGGCCACTCGCCCTGACCAAGAGGGTGGTGCCCAGCAAGAAATTTGCAAGCTTTGCTGGATTGCTCCAAATCTAAAGCTGCCACTTGTTGTTGTTCTATTTCTCTAGAGTCCCATCATGCTGTTCTCAGATTGCTAAAGTCCATACCTCCTCGGTGTGTTCTTATGGCTGCAGATCTTCACAGCACAGACGCTTTCTTCTGCATGCTGTTCTTTCCCAGTTCAGGGCTCCTTCAAGGCTCTCCCTGAATGGCTACGCCGCCCCCTTTTATCCCAGTTCTCTTCAATGCTCACAGCTGCAGCCCATCAAGGACAACCAGGACCTGTGGGCAAAGCCTCTAGACAGATATTCAAATAGAATCCATTTCCTCTACTCTAGCCAGTAAGTACTACCCTACAAGTCCTCAGAACCCCAAAGGCCACCTTTCATCTGACACCCAGACCCTGGTAAAGGACTTCTTTTTCCCATGGCAAATGGCCTCCCTTGGCAGCCACTCACCCTGGCAGAAAGTGGGAGCCTAGCTAGAATGATGCAATCGTTGCTGGATTTTTCCAAAAGAAAAGCTGGCAGCAACTAGGGCCCTGGAAGTACTTAGAGCCTCAAACGCCACCTTGAACATATTACTGAGACCCTGGGGAAAGGACTTCGTTTTTCCCATGGAAAATGGCCTTCATTTCTGGCCACTTGGCCTGGCAGGCAGGGCAGTGCCAAGCCAGGAATCTACAAACTCTGCTGGATCCTTCCAGAACGAAAGCTGCCAGCAACTAGGACCCTGCAAGTCCTTACAGCCCCAGATGCCACCTGTCATCTGACACCCAGAGCCTGGGCCAATGACTTCGTTTTCCCCATGGAAAATGGCCTCCATTTCTGGCCACTCGCCCTGACCAAGAGGGTGGTGCCCAGCAAGAAATTTGCAAGCTTTGCTGGATTGCTCCAAATCGAAAGCTGCCACTTGTTGTTGTTCTATTTCTCTAGAGTCCCATCATGCTGTTCTCAGATTGCTAAAGTCCATACCTCCTCGGTGTGTTCTTATGGCTGCAGATCTTCACAGCACAGACGCTTTCTTCTGCATGCTGTTCTTTCCCAGTTCAGGGCTCCTTCAAGGCTCTCCCTGAATGGCTACGCCGCCCCCTTTTATCCCAGTTCTCTTCAATGCTCACAGCTGCAGCCCATCAAGGACAACCAGGACCTGTGGGACAGATATTCAAATAGAATCCATTTCCTCTACTCTAGCCAGTAAGTACTACCCTACAAGTCCTCAGAACCCCAAAGGCCACCTTTCATCTGACACCCAGACCCTGGGGAAAGGACTTCTTTTTCCCATGGCAAATGGCCTCCCTTGGCAGCCACTCACCCTGGCAGAAAGTGGGAGCCTAGCTAGAATGATGCAATCGTTGCTGGATTTTTCCAAAAGAAAAGCTGGCAGCAACTAGGGCCCTGGAAGTACTTAGAGCCTCAAACGCCACCTTGAACATATTACTGAGACCCTGGGGAAAGGACTTCGTTTTTCCCATGGAAAATGGCCTTCATTTCTGGCCACTTGGCCTGGCAGGCAGGGCAGTGCCAAGCCAGGAATCTACAAACTCTGCTGGATCCTTCCAGAACGAAAGCTGCCAGCAACTAGGACCCTGCAAGTCCTTACAGCCCCAGATGCCACCAGTCATCTGACACCCAGAGCCTGGGCCAATGACTTCGTTTTCCCCATGGAAAATGGCCTCCATTTCTGGCCACTCGCCCTGACCAAGAGGGTGGTGCCCAGCAAGAAATTTGCAAGCTTTGCTGGATTGCTCCAAATCGAAAGCTGCCACTTGTTGTTGTTCTATTTCTCTAGAGTCCCATCATGCTGTTCTCAGATTGCTAAAGTCCATACCTCCTCGGTGTGTTCTTATGGCTGCAGATCTTCACAGCACAGACGCTTTCTTCTGCATGCTGTTCTTTCCCAGTTCAGGGCTCCTTCAAGGCTCTCCCTGAATGGCTAAGCCGCCCCCTTTTATCCCAGTTCTCTTCAATGCTCACAGCTGCAGCCCATCAAGGACAACCAGGACCTGTGGGGCAAAGCCTCTAGACAGATATTCAAATAGAATCCATTTCCTCTACTCTAGCCAGTAAGTACTACCCTACAAGTCCTCAGAACCCCAAAGGCCACCTTTCATCTGACACCCAGACCCTGGGGAAAGGACTTCTTTTTCCCATGGCAAATGGCCTCCCTTGGCAGCCACTCACCCTGGCAGAAAGTGGGAGCCTAGCTAGAATGATGCAATCGTTGCTGGATTTTTCCAAAAGAAAAGCTGGCAGCAACTAGGGCCCTGGAAGTACTTAGAGCCTCAAACGCCACCTTGAACATATTACTGAGACCCTGGGGAAAGGACTTCGTTTTTCCCATGGAAAATGGCCTTCATTTCTGGCCACTCTGCCTGGCAGGCAGGGCAGTGCCAAGCCAGGAATCTACAAACTGTGCTGGATCCTTCCAGAACGAAAGCTGCCAGCAACTAGGACCCTGCAAGTCCTTAGAGCCCCAGATGCCACCAGTCATCTGACACCCAGAGCCTGGGCCAATGACTTCGTTTTCCCCATGGAAAATGGCCTCCATTTCTGGCCACTCGCCCTGACCAAGAGGGTGGTGCCCAGCAAGAAATTTGCAAGCTTTGCTGGATTGCTCCAAATCGAAAGCTGCCACTTGTTGTTGTTCTATTTCTCTAGAGTCCCATCATGCTGTTCTCAGATTGCTAAAGTCCATACCTCCTCGGTGTGTTCTTATGGCTGCAGATCTTCACAGCACAGACGCTTTCTTCTGCATGCTGTTCTTTCCCAGTTCAGGGCTCCTTCAAGGCTCTCCCTGAATGGCTACGCCGCCCCCTTTTATCCCAGTTCTCTTCAATGCTCACAGCTGCAGCCCATCAAGGACAACCAGGACCTGTGGGACAGATATTCAAATAGAATCCATTTCCTCTACTCTAGCCAGTAAGTACTACCCTACAAGTCCTCAGAACCCCAAAGGCCACCTTTCATCTGACACCCAGACCCTGGGGAAAGGACTTCTTTTTCCCATGGCAAATGGCCTCCCTTGGCAGCCACTCACCCTGGCAGAAAGTGGGAGCCTAGCTAGAATGATGCAATCGTTGCTGGATTTTTCCAAAAGAAAAGCTGGCAGCAACTAGGGCCCTGGAAGTACTTAGAGCCTCAAACGCCACCTTGAACATATTACTGAGACCCTGGGGAAAGGACTTCGTTTTTCCCATGGAAAATGGCCTTCATTTCTGGCCACTTGGCCTGGCAGGCAGGGCAGTGCCAAGCCAGGAATCTACAAACTCTGCTGGATCCTTCCAGAACGAAAGCTGCCAGCAACTAGGACCCTGCAAGTCCTTACAGCCCCAGATGCCACCAGTCATCTGACACCCAGAGCCTGGGCCAATGACTTCGTTTTCCCCATGGAAAATGGCCTCCATTTCTGGCCACTCGCCCTGACCAAGAGGGTGGTGCCCAGCAAGAAATTTGCAAGCTTTGCTGGATTGCTCCAAATCGAAAGCTGCCACTTGTTGTTGTTCTATTTCTCTAGAGTCCCATCATGCTGTTCTCAGATTGCTAAAGTCCATACCTCCTCGGTGTGTTCTTATGGCTGCAGATCTTCACAGCACAGACGCTTTCTTCTGCATGCTGTTCTTTCCCAGTTCAGGGCTCCTTCAAGGCTCTCCCTGAATGGCTACGCCGCCCCCTTTTATCCCAGTTCTCTTCAATGCTCACAGCTGCAGCCCATCAAGGACAACCAGGACCTGTGGGACAGATATTCAAATAGAATCCATTTCCTCTACTCTAGCCAGTAAGTACTACCCTACAAGTCCTCAGAACCCCAAAGGCCACCTTTCATCTGACACCCAGACCCTGGGGAAAGGACTTCTTTTTCCCATGGCAAATGGCCTCCCTTGGCAGCCACTCACCCTGGCAGAAAGTGGGAGCCTAGCTAGAATGATGCCATCGTTGCTGGATTTTTCCAAAAGAAAAGCTGGCAGCAACTAGGGCCCTGGAAGTACTTAGAGCCTCAAACGCCACCTTGAACATATTACTGAGACCCTGGGGAAAGGACTTCGTTTTTCCCATGGAAAATGGCCTTCATTTCTGGCCACTCTGCCTGGCAGGCAGGGCAGTGCCAAGCCAGGAATCTACAAACTCTGCTGGATCCTTCCAGAACGAAAGCTGCCAGCAACTAGGACCCTGCAAGTCCTTAGAGCCCCAGATGCCACCAGTCATCTGACACCCAGAGCCTGGGCCAATGACTTCGTTTTCCCCATGGAAAATGGCCTCCATTTCTGGCCACTCGCCCTGACCAAGAGGGTGGTGCCCAGCAAGAAATTTGCAAGCTTTGCTGGATTGCTCCAAATCTAAAGCTGCCACTTGTTGTTGTTCTATTTCTCTAGAGTCCCATCATGCTGTTCTCAGATTGCTAAAGTCCATACCTCCTCGGTGTGTTCTTATGGCTGCAGATCTTCACAGCACAGACGCTTTCTTCTGCATGCTGTTCTTTCCCAGTTCAGGGCTCCTTCAAGGCTCTCCCTGAATGGCTACGCCGCCCCCTTTTATCCCAGTTCTCTTCAATGCTCACAGCTGCAGCCCATCAAGGACAACCAGGACCTGTGGGGCAAAGCCTCTAGACAGATATTCAAATAGAATCCATTTCCTCTACTCTAGCCAGTAAGTACTACCCTACAAGTCCTCAGAACCCCAAAGGCCACCTTTCATCTGACACCCAGACCCTGGGGAAAGGACTTCTTTTTCCCATGGCAAATGGCCTCCCTTGGCAGCCACTCACCCTGGCAGAAAGTGGGAGCCTAGCTAGAATGATGCAATCGTTGCTGGATTTTTCCAAAAGAAAAGCTGGCAGCAACTAGGGCCCTGGAAGTACTTAGAGCCTCAAACGCCACCTTGAACATATTACTGAGACCCTGGGGAAAGGACTTCGTTTTTCCCATGGAAAATGGCCTTCATTTCTGGCCACTCTGCCTGGCAGGCAGGGCAGTGCCAAGCCAGGAATCTACAAACTCTGCTGGATCCTTCCAGAACGAAAGCTGCCAGCAACTAGGACCCTGCAAGTCCTTAGAGCCCCAGATGCCACCAGTCATCTGACACCCAGAGCCTGGGCCAATGACTTCGTTTTCCCCATGGAAAATGGCCTCCATTTCTGGCCACTCGCCCTGACCAAGAGGGTGGTGCCCAGCAAGAAATTTGCAAGCTTTGCTGGATTGCTCCAAATCTAAAGCTGCCACTTGTTGTTGTTCTATTTCTCTAGAGTCCCATCATGCTGTTCTCAGATTGCTAAAGTCCATACCTCCTCGGTGTGTTCTTATGGCTGCAGATCTTCACAGCACAGACGCTTTCTTCTGCATGCTGTTCTTTCCCAGTTCAGGGCTCCTTCAAGGCTCTCCCTGAATGGCTACGCCGCCCCCTTTTATCCCAGTTCTCTTCAATGCTCACAGCTGCAGCCCATCAAGGACAACCAGGACCTGTGGGACAGATATTCAAATAGAATCCATTTCCTCTACTCTAGCCAGTAAGTACTACCCTACAAGTCCTCAGAACCCCAAAGGCCACCTTTCATCTGACACCCAGACCCTGGGGAAAGGACTTCTTTTTCCCATGGCAAATGGCCTCCCTTGGCAGCCACTCACCCTGGCAGAAAGTGGGAGCCTAGCTAGAATGATGCAATCGTTGCTGGATTTTTCCAAAAGAAAAGCTGGCAGCAACTAGGGCCCTGGAAGTACTTAGAGCCTCAAACGCCACCTTGAACATATTACTGAGACCCTGGGGAAAGGACTTCGTTTTTCCCATGGAAAATGGCCTTCATTTCTGGCCACTCTGCCTGGCAGGCAGGGCAGTGCCAAGCCAGGAATCTACAAACTCTGCTGGATCCTTCCAGAACGAAAGCTGCCAGCAACTAGGACCCTGCAAGTCCTTAGAGCCCCAGATGCCACCAGTCATCTGACACCCAGAGCCTGGGCCAATGACTTCGTTTTCCCCATGGAAAATGGCCTCCATTTCTGGCCACTCGCCCTGACCAAGAGGGTGGTGCCCAGCAAGAAATTTGCAAGCTTTGCTGGATTGCTCCAAATCTAAAGCTGCCACTTGTTGTTGTTCTATTTCTCTAGAGTCCCATCATGCTGTTCTCAGATTGCTAAAGTCCATACCTCCTCGGTGTGTTCTTATGGCTGCAGATCTTCACAGCACAGACGCTTTCTTCTGCATGCTGTTCTTTCCCAGTTCAGGGCTCCTTCAAGGCTCTCCCTGAATGGCTACGCCGCCCCCTTTTATCCCAGTTCTCTTCAATGCTCACAGCTGCAGCCCATCAAGGACAACCAGGACCTGTGGGGCAAAGCCTCTAGACAGATATTCAAATAGAATCCATTTCCTCTACTCTAGCCAGTAAGTACTACCCTACAAGTCCTCAGAACCCCAAAGGCCACCTTTCATCTGACACCCAGACCCTGGGGAAAGGACTTCTTTTTCCCATGGCAAATGGCCTCCCTTGGCAGCCACTCACCCTGGCAGAAAGTGGGAGCCTAGCTAGAATGATGCAATCGTTGCTGGATTTTTCCAAAAGAAAAGCTGGCAGCAACTAGGGCCCTGGAAGTACTTAGAGCCTCAAACGCCACCTTGAACATATTACTGAGACCCTGGGGAAAGGACTTCGTTTTTCCCATGGAAAATGGCCTTCATTTCTGGCCACTTGGCCTGGCAGGCAGGGCAGTGCCAAGCCAGGAATCTACAAACTCTGCTGGATCCTTCCAGAACGAAAGCTGCCAGCAACTAGGACCCTGCAAGTCCTTACAGCCCCAGATGCCACCTGTCATCTGACACCCAGAGCCTGGGCCAATGACTTCGTTTTCCCCATGGAAAATGGCCTCCATTTCTGGCCACTCGCCCTGACCAAGAGGGTGGTGCCCAGCAAGAAATTTGCAAGCTTTGCTGGATTGCTCCAAATCGAAAGCTGCCACTTGTTGTTGTTCTATTTCTCTAGAGTCCCATCATGCTGTTCTCAGATTGCTAAAGTCCATACCTCCTCGGTGTGTTCTTATGGCTGCAGATCTTCACAGCACAGACGCTTTCTTCTGCATGCTGTTCTTTCCCAGTTCAGGGCTCCTTCAAGGCTCTCCCTGAATGGCTACGCCGCCCCCTTTTATCCCAGTTCTCTTCAATGCTCACAGCTGCAGCCCATCAAGGACAACCAGGACCTGTGGGACAGATATTCAAATAGAATCCATTTCCTCTACTCTAGCCAGTAAGTACTACCCTACAAGTCCTCAGAACCCCAAAGGCCACCTTTCATCTGACACCCAGACCCTGGGGAAAGGACTTCTTTTTCCCATGGCAAATGGCCTCCCTTGGCAGCCACTCACCCTGGCAGAAAGTGGGAGCCTAGCTAGAATGATGCAATCGTTGCTGGATTTTTCCAAAAGAAAAGCTGGCAGCAACTAGGGCCCTGGAAGTACTTAGAGCCTCAAACGCCACCTTGAACATATTACTGAGACCCTGGGGAAAGGACTTCGTTTTTCCCATGGAAAATGGCCTTCATTTCTGGCCACTTGGCCTGGCAGGCAGGGCAGTGCCAAGCCAGGAATCTACAAACTCTGCTGGATCCTTCCAGAACGAAAGCTGCCAGCAACTAGGACCCTGCAAGTCCTTACAGCCCCAGATGCCACCAGTCATCTGACACCCAGAGCCTGGGCCAATGACTTCGTTTTCCCCATGGAAAATGGCCTCCATTTCTGGCCACTCGCCCTGACCAAGAGGGTGGTGCCCAGCAAGAAATTTGCAAGCTTTGCTGGATTGCTCCAAATCGAAAGCTGCCACTTGTTGTTGTTCTATTTCTCTAGAGTCCCATCATGCTGTTCTCAGATTGCTAAAGTCCATACCTCCTCGGTGTGTTCTTATGGCTGCAGATCTTCACAGCACAGACGCTTTCTTCTGCATGCTGTTCTTTCCCAGTTCAGGGCTCCTTCAAGGCTCTCCCTGAATGGCTAAGCCGCCCCCTTTTATCCCAGTTCTCTTCAATGCTCACAGCTGCAGCCCATCAAGGACAACCAGGACCTGTGGGGCAAAGCCTCTAGACAGATATTCAAATAGAATCCATTTCCTCTACTCTAGCCAGTAAGTACTACCCTACAAGTCCTCAGAACCCCAAAGGCCACCTTTCATCTGACACCCAGACCCTGGGGAAAGGACTTCTTTTTCCCATGGCAAATGGCCTCCCTTGGCAGCCACTCACCCTGGCAGAAAGTGGGAGCCTAGCTAGAATGATGCAATCGTTGCTGGATTTTTCCAAAAGAAAAGCTGGCAGCAACTAGGGCCCTGGAAGTACTTAGAGCCTCAAACGCCACCTTGAACATATTACTGAGACCCTGGGGAAAGGACTTCGTTTTTCCCATGGAAAATGGCCTTCATTTCTGGCCACTCTGCCTGGCAGGCAGGGCAGTGCCAAGCCAGGAATCTACAAACTGTGCTGGATCCTTCCAGAACGAAAGCTGCCAGCAACTAGGACCCTGCAAGTCCTTAGAGCCCCAGATGCCACCAGTCATCTGACACCCAGAGCCTGGGCCAATGACTTCGTTTTCCCCATGGAAAATGGCCTCCATTTCTGGCCACTCGCCCTGACCAAGAGGGTGGTGCCCAGCAAGAAATTTGCAAGCTTTGCTGGATTGCTCCAAATCGAAAGCTGCCACTTGTTGTTGTTCTATTTCTCTAGAGTCCCATCATGCTGTTCTCAGATTGCTAAAGTCCATACCTCCTCGGTGTGTTCTTATGGCTGCAGATCTTCACAGCACAGACGCTTTCTTCTGCATGCTGTTCTTTCCCAGTTCAGGGCTCCTTCAAGGCTCTCCCTGAATGGCTACGCCGCCCCCTTTTATCCCAGTTCTCTTCAATGCTCACAGCTGCAGCCCATCAAGGACAACCAGGACCTGTGGGACAGATATTCAAATAGAATCCATTTCCTCTACTCTAGCCAGTAAGTACTACCCTACAAGTCCTCAGAACCCCAAAGGCCACCTTTCATCTGACACCCAGACCCTGGGGAAAGGACTTCTTTTTCCCATGGCAAATGGCCTCCCTTGGCAGCCACTCACCCTGGCAGAAAGTGGGAGCCTAGCTAGAATGATGCAATCGTTGCTGGATTTTTCCAAAAGAAAAGCTGGCAGCAACTAGGGCCCTGGAAGTACTTAGAGCCTCAAACGCCACCTTGAACATATTACTGAGACCCTGGGGAAAGGACTTCGTTTTTCCCATGGAAAATGGCCTTCATTTCTGGCCACTTGGCCTGGCAGGCAGGGCAGTGCCAAGCCAGGAATCTACAAACTCTGCTGGATCCTTCCAGAACGAAAGCTGCCAGCAACTAGGACCCTGCAAGTCCTTACAGCCCCAGATGCCACCAGTCATCTGACACCCAGAGCCTGGGCCAATGACTTCGTTTTCCCCATGGAAAATGGCCTCCATTTCTGGCCACTCGCCCTGACCAAGAGGGTGGTGCCCAGCAAGAAATTTGCAAGCTTTGCTGGATTGCTCCAAATCGAAAGCTGCCACTTGTTGTTGTTCTATTTCTCTAGAGTCCCATCATGCTGTTCTCAGATTGCTAAAGTCCATACCTCCTCGGTGTGTTCTTATGGCTGCAGATCTTCACAGCACAGACGCTTTCTTCTGCATGCTGTTCTTTCCCAGTTCAGGGCTCCTTCAAGGCTCTCCCTGAATGGCTACGCCGCCCCCTTTTATCCCAGTTCTCTTCAATGCTCACAGCTGCAGCCCATCAAGGACAACCAGGACCTGTGGGACAGATATTCAAATAGAATCCATTTCCTCTACTCTAGCCAGTAAGTACTACCCTACAAGTCCTCAGAACCCCAAAGGCCACCTTTCATCTGACACCCAGACCCTGGGGAAAGGACTTCTTTTTCCCATGGCAAATGGCCTCCCTTGGCAGCCACTCACCCTGGCAGAAAGTGGGAGCCTAGCTAGAATGATGCCATCGTTGCTGGATTTTTCCAAAAGAAAAGCTGGCAGCAACTAGGGCCCTGGAAGTACTTAGAGCCTCAAACGCCACCTTGAACATATTACTGAGACCCTGGGGAAAGGACTTCGTTTTTCCCATGGAAAATGGCCTTCATTTCTGGCCACTCTGCCTGGCAGGCAGGGCAGTGCCAAGCCAGGAATCTACAAACTGTGCTGGATCCTTCCAGAACGAAAGCTGCCAGCAACTAGGACCCTGCAAGTCCTTAGAGCCCCAGATGCCACCTGTCATCTGACACCCAGAGCCTGGGCCAATGACTTCGTTTTCCCCATGGAAAATGGCCTCCATTTCTGGCCACTCGCCCTGACCAAGAGGGTGGTGCCCAGCAAGAAATTTGCAAGCTTTGCTGGATTGCTCCAAATCGAAAGCTGCCACTTGTTGTTGTTCTATTTCTCTAGAGTCCCATCATGCTGTTCTCAGATTGCTAAAGTCCATACCTCCTCGGTGTGTTCTTATGGCTGCAGATCTTCACAGCACAGACGCTTTCTTCTGCATGCTGTTCTTTCCCAGTTCAGGGCTCCTTCAAGGCTCTCCCTGAATGGCTAAGCCGCCCCCTTTTATCCCAGTTCTCTTCAATGCTCACAGCTGCAGCCCATCAAGGACAACCAGGACCTGTGGGGCAAAGCCTCTAGACAGATATTCAAATAGAATCCATTTCCTCTACTCTAGCCAGTAAGTACTACCCTACAAGTCCTCAGAACCCCAAAGGCCACCTTTCATCTGACACCCAGACCCTGGGGAAAGGACTTCTTTTTCCCATGGCAAATGGCCTCCCTTGGCAGCCACTCACCCTGGCAGAAAGTGGGAGCCTAGCTAGAATGATGCAATCGTTGCTGGATTTTTCCAAAAGAAAAGCTGGCAGCAACTAGGGCCCTGGAAGTACTTAGAGCCTCAAACGCCACCTTGAACATATTACTGAGACCCTGGGGAAAGGACTTCGTTTTTCCCATGGAAAATGGCCTTCATTTCTGGCCACTCTGCCTGGCAGGCAGGGCAGTGCCAAGCCAGGAATCTACAAACTGTGCTGGATCCTTCCAGAACGAAAGCTGCCAGCAACTAGGACCCTGCAAGTCCTTACAGCCCCAGATGCCACCAGTCATCTGACACCCAGAGCCTGGGCCAATGACTTCGTTTTCCCCATGGAAAATGGCCTCCATTTCTGGCCACTCGCCCTGACCAAGAGGGTGGTGCCCAGCAAGAAATTTGCAAGCTTTGCTGGATTGCTCCAAATCGAAAGCTGCCACTTGTTGTTGTTCTATTTCTCTAGAGTCCCATCATGCTGTTCTCAGATTGCTAAAGTCCATACCTCCTCGGTGTGTTCTTATGGCTGCAGATCTTCACAGCACAGACGCTTTCTTCTGCATGCTGTTCTTTCCCAGTTCAGGGCTCCTTCAAGGCTCTCCCTGAATGGCTACGCCGCCCCCTTTTATCCCAGTTCTCTTCAATGCTCACAGCTGCAGCCCATCAAGGACAACCAAGACCTGTGGGACAGATATTCAAATAGAATCCATTTCCTCTACTCTAGCCAGTAAGTACTACCCTACAAGTCCTCAGAACCCCAAAGGCCACCTTTCATCTGACACCCAGACCCTGGGGAAAGGACTTCTTTTTCCCATGGCAAATGGCCTCCCTTGGCAGCCACTCACCCTGGCAGAAAGTGGGAGCCTAGCTAGAATGATGCAATCGTTGCTGGATTTTTCCAAAAGAAAAGCTGGCAGCAACTAGGGCCCTGGAAGTACTTAGAGCCTCAAACGCCACCTTGAACATATTACTGAGACCCTGGGGAAAGGACTTCGTTTTTCCCATGGAAAATGGCCTTCATTTCTGGCCACTCTGCCTGGCAGGCAGGGCAGTGCCAAGCCAGGAATCTACAAACTCTGCTGGATCCTTCCAGAACGAAAGCTGCCAGCAACTAGGACCCTGCAAGTCCTTACAGCCCCAGATGCCACCAGTCATCTGACACCCAGAGCCTGGGCCAATGACTTCGTTTTCCCCATGGAAAATGGCCTCCATTTCTGGCCACTCGCCCTGACCAAGAGGGTGGTGCCCAGCAAGAAATTTGCAAGCTTTGCTGGATTGCTCCAAATCTAAAGCTGCCACTTGTTGTTGTTCTATTTCTCTAGAGTCCCATCATGCTGTTCTCAGATTGCTAAAGTCCATACCTCCTCGGTGTGTTCTTATGGCTGCAGATCTTCACAGCACAGACGCTTTCTTCTGCATGCTGTTCTTTCCCAGTTCAGGGCTCCTTCAAGGCTCTCCCTGAATGGCTACGCCGCCCCCTTTTATCCCAGTTCTCTTCAATGCTCACAGCTGCAGCCCATCAAGGACAACCAAGACCTGTGGGACAGATATTCAAATAGAATCCATTTCCTCTACTCTAGCCAGTAAGTACTACCCTACAAGTCCTCAGAACCCCAAAGGCCACCTTTCATCTGACACCCAGACCCTGGGGAAAGGACTTCTTTTTCCCATGGCAAATGGCCTCCCTTGGCAGCCACTCACCCTGGCAGAAAGTGGGAGCCTAGCTAGAATGATGCAATCGTTGCTGGATTTTTCCAAAAGAAAAGCTGGCAGCAACTAGGGCCCTGGAAGTACTTAGAGCCTCAAACGCCACCTTGAACATATTACTGAGACCCTGGGGAAAGGACTTCGTTTTTCCCATGGAAAATGGCCTTCATTTCTGGCCACTCTGCCTGGCAGGCAGGGCAGTGCCAAGCCAGGAATCTACAAACTCTGCTGGATCCTTCCAGAACGAAAGCTGCCAGCAACTAGGACCCTGCAAGTCCTTAGAGCCCCAGATGCCACCAGTCATCTGACACCCAGAGCCTGGGCCAATGACTTCGTTTTCCCCATGGAAAATGGCCTCCATTTCTGGCCACTCGCCCTGACCAAGAGGGTGGTGCCCAGCAAGAAATTTGCAAGCTTTGCTGGATTGGTCCAAATCGAAAGCTGCCACTTGTTGTTGTTCTATTTCTCTAGAGTCCCATCATGCTGTTCTCAGATTGCTAAAGTCCATACCTCCTCGGTGTGTTCTTATGGCTGCAGATCTTCACAGCACAGACGCTTTCTTCTGCATGCTGTTCTTTCCCAGTTCAGGGCTCCTTCAAGGCTCTCCCTGAATGGCTACGCCGCCCCCTTTTATCCCAGTTCTCTTCAATGCTCACAGCTGCAGCCCATCAAGGACAACCAGGACCTGTGGGACAGATATTCAAATAGAATCCATTTCCTCTACTCTAGCCAGTAAGTACTACCCTACAAGTCCTCAGAACCCCAAAGGCCACCTTTCATCTGACACCCAGACCCTGGGGAAAGGACTTCTTTTTCCCATGGCAAATGGCCTCCCTTGGCAGCCACTCACCCTGGCAGAAAGTGGGAGCCTAGCTAGAATGATGCAATCGTTGCTGGATTTTTCCAAAAGAAAAGCTGGCAGCAACTAGGGCCCTGGAAGTACTTAGAGCCTCAAACGCCACCTTGAACATATTACTGAGACCCTGGGGAAAGGACTTCGTTTTTCCCATGGAAAATGGCCTTCATTTCTGGCCACTCTGCCTGGCAGGCAGGGCAGTGCCAAGCCAGGAATCTACAAACTCTGCTGGATCCTTCCAGAACGAAAGCTGCCAGCAACTAGGACCCTGCAAGTCCTTAGAGCCCCAGATGCCACCAGTCATCTGACACCCAGAGCCTGGGCCAATGACTTCGTTTTCCCCATGGAAAATGGCCTCCATTTCTGGCCACTCGCCCTGACCAAGAGGGTGGTGCCCAGCAAGAAATTTGCAAGCTTTGCTGGATTGCTCCAAATCGAAAGCTGCCACTTGTTGTTGTTCTATTTCTCTAGAGTCCCATCATGCTGTTCTCAGATTGCTAAAGTCCATACCTCCTCGGTGTGTTCTTATGGCTGCAGATCTTCACAGCACAGACGCTTTCTTCTGCATGCTGTTCTTTCCCAGTTCAGGGCTCCTTCAAGGCTCTCCCTGAATGGCTACGCCGCCCCCTTTTATCCCAGTTCTCTTCAATGCTCACAGCTGCAGCCCATCAAGGACAACCAGGACCTGTGGGGCAAAGCCTCTAGACAGATATTCAAATAGAATCCATTTCCTCTACTCTAGCCAGTAAGTACTACCCTACAAGTCCTCAGAACCCCAAAGGCCACCTTTCATCTGACACCCAGACCCTGGGGAAAGGACTTCTTTTTCCCATGGCAAATGGCCTCCCTTGGCAGCCACTCACCCTGGCAGAAAGTGGGAGCCTAGCTAGAATGATGCAATCGTTGCTGGATTTTTCCAAAAGAAAAGCTGGCAGCAACTAGGGCCCTGGAAGTACTTAGAGCCTCAAACGCCACCTTGAACATATTACTGAGACCCTGGGGAAAGGACTTCGTTTTTCCCATGGAAAATGGCCTTCATTTCTGGCCACTTGGCCTGGCAGGCAGGGCAGTGCCAAGCCAGGAATCTACAAACTCTGCTGGATCCTTCCAGAACGAAAGCTGCCAGCAACTAGGACCCTGCAAGTCCTTACAGCCCCAGATGCCACCAGTCATCTGACACCCAGAGCCTGGGCCAATGACTTCGTTTTCCCCATGGAAAATGGCCTCCATTTCTGGCCACTCGCCCTGACCAAGAGGGTGGTGCCCAGCAAGAAATTTGCAAGCTTTGCTGGATTGCTCCAAATCGAAAGCTGCCACTTGTTGTTGTTCTATTTCTCTAGAGTCCCATCATGCTGTTCTCAGATTGCTAAAGTCCATACCTCCTCGGTGTGTTCTTATGGCTGCAGATCTTCACAGCACAGACGCTTTCTTCTGCATGCTGTTCTTTCCCAGTTCAGGGCTCCTTCAAGGCTCTCCCTGAATGGCTACGCCGCCCCCTTTTATCCCAGTTCTCTTCAATGCTCACAGCTGCAGCCCATCAAGGACAACCAGGACCTGTGGGACAGATATTCAAATAGAATCCATTTCCTCTACTCTAGCCAGTAAGTACTACCCTACAAGTCCTCAGAACCCCAAAGGCCACCTTTCATCTGACACCCAGACCCTGGGGAAAGGACTTCTTTTTCCCATGGCAAATGGCCTCCCTTGGCAGCCACTCACCCTGGCAGAAAGTGGGAGCCTAGCTAGAATGATGCAATCGTTGCTGGATTTTTCCAAAAGAAAAGCTGGCAGCAACTAGGGCCCTGGAAGTACTTAGAGCCTCAAACGCCACCTTGAACATATTACTGAGACCCTGGGGAAAGGACTTCGTTTTTCCCATGGAAAATGGCCTTCATTTCTGGCCACTTGGCCTGGCAGGCAGGGCAGTGCCAAGCCAGGAATCTACAAACTCTGCTGGATCCTTCCAGAACGAAAGCTGCCAGCAACTAGGACCCTGCAAGTCCTTACAGCCCCAGATGCCACCAGTCATCTGACACCCAGAGCCTGGGCCAATGACTTCGTTTTCCCCATGGAAAATGGCCTCCATTTCTGGCCACTCGCCCTGACCAAGAGGGTGGTGCCCAGCAAGAAATTTGCAAGCTTTGCTGGATTGCTCCAAATCGAAAGCTGCCACTTGTTGTTCTTCTATTTCTCTAGAGTCCCATCATGCTGTTCTCAGATTGCTAAAGTCCATACCTCCTCGGTGTGTTCTTATGGCTGCAGATCTTCACAGCACAGACGCTTTCTTCTGCATGCTGTTCTTTCCCAGTTCAGGGCTCCTTCAAGGCTCTCCCTGAATGGCTACGCCGCCCCCTTTTATCCCAGTTCTCTTCAATGCTCACAGCTGCAGCCCATCAAGGACAACCAGGACCTGTGGGGCAAAGCCTCTAGACAGATATTCAAATAGAATCCATTTCCTCTACTCTAGCCAGTAAGTACTACCCTACAAGTCCTCAGAACCCCAAAGGCCACCTTTCATCTGACACCCAGACCCTGGGGAAAGGACTTCTTTTTCCCATGGCAAATGGCCTCCCTTGGCAGCCACTCACCCTGGCAGAAAGTGGGAGCCTAGCTAGAATGATGCAATCGTTGCTGGATTTTTCCAAAAGAAAAGCTGGCAGCAACTAGGGCCCTGGAAGTACTTAGAGCCTCAAACGCCACCTTGAACATATTACTGAGACCCTGGGGAAAGGACTTCGTTTTTCCCATGGAAAATGGCCTTCATTTCTGGCCACTTGGCCTGGCAGGCAGGGCAGTGCCAAGCCAGGAATCTACAAACTCTGCTGGATCCTTCCAGAACGAAAGCTGCCAGCAACTAGGACCCTGCAAGTCCTTACAGCCCCAGATGCCACCAGTCATCTGACACCCAGAGCCTGGGCCAATGACTTCGTTTTCCCCATGGAAAATGGCCTCCATTTCTGGCCACTCGCCCTGACCAAGAGGGTGGTGCCCAGCAAGAAATTTGCAAGCTTTGCTGGATTGCTCCAAATCGAAAGCTGCCACTTGTTGTTGTTCTATTTCTCTAGAGTCCCATCATGCTGTTCTCAGATTGCTAAAGTCCATACCTCCTCGGTGTGTTCTTATGGCTGCAGATCTTCACAGCACAGACGCTTTCTTCTGCATGCTGTTCTTTCCCAGTTCAGGGCTCCTTCAAGGCTCTCCCTGAATGGCTACGCCGCCCCCTTTTATCCCAGTTCTCTTCAATGCTCACAGCTGCAGCCCATCAAGGACAACCAGGACCTGTGGGACAGATATTCAAATAGAATCCATTTCCTCTACTCTAGCCAGTAAGTACTACCCTACAAGTCCTCAGAACCCCAAAGGCCACCTTTCATCTGACACCCAGACCCTGGGGAAAGGACTTCTTTTTCCCATGGCAAATGGCCTCCCTTGGCAGCCACTCACCCTGGCAGAAAGTGGGAGCCTAGCTAGAATGATGCCATCGTTGCTGGATTTTTCCAAAAGAAAAGCTGGCAGCAACTAGGGCCCTGGAAGTACTTAGAGCCTCAAACGCCACCTTGAACATATTACTGAGACCCTGGGGAAAGGACTTCGTTTTTCCCATGGAAAATGGCCTTCATTTCTGGCCACTCTGCCTGGCAGGCAGGGCAGTGCCAAGCCAGGAATCTACAAACTCTGCTGGATCCTTCCAGAACGAAAGCTGCCAGCAACTAGGACCCTGCAAGTCCTTAGAGCCCCAGATGCCACCTGTCATCTGACACCCAGAGCCTGGGCCAATGACTTCGTTTTCCCCATGGAAAATGGCCTCCATTTCTGGCCACTCGCCCTGACCAAGAGGGTGGTGCCCAGCAAGAAATTTGCAAGCTTTGCTGGATTGCTCCAAATCGAAAGCTGCCACTTGTTGTTGTTCTATTTCTCTAGAGTCCCATCATGCTGTTCTCAGATTGCTAAAGTCCATACCTCCTCGGTGTGTTCTTATGGCTGCAGATCTTCACAGCACAGACGCTTTCTTCTGCATGCTGTTCTTTCCCAGTTCAGGGCTCCTTCAAGGCTCTCCCTGAATGGCTACGCCGCCCCCTTTTATCCCAGTTCTCTTCAATGCTCACAGCTGCAGCCCATCAAGGACAACCAGGACCTGTGGGGCAAAGCCTCTAGACAGATATTCAAATAGAATCCATTTCCTCTACTCTAGCCAGTAAGTACTACCCTACAAGTCCTCAGAACCCCAAAGGCCACCTTTCATCTGACACCCAGACCCTGGGGAAAGGACTTCTTTTTCCCATGGCAAATGGCCTCCCTTGGCAGCCACTCACCCTGGCAGAAAGTGGGAGCCTAGCTAGAATGATGCAATCGTTGCTGGATTTTTCCAAAAGAAAAGCTGGCAGCAACTAGGGCCCTGGAAGTACTTAGAGCCTCAAACGCCACCTTGAACATATTACTGAGACCCTGGGGAAAGGACTTCGTTTTTCCCATGGAAAATGGCCTTCATTTCTGGCCACTCTGCCTGGCAGGCAGGGCAGTGCCAAGCCAGGAATCTACAAACTGTGCTGGATCCTTCCAGAACGAAAGCTGCCAGCAACTAGGACCCTGCAAGTCCTTACAGCCCCAGATGCCACCAGTCATCTGACACCCAGAGCCTGGGCCAATGACTTCGTTTTCCCCATGGAAAATGGCCTCCATTTCTGGCCACTCGCCCTGACCAAGAGGGTGGTGCCCAGCAAGAAATTTGCAAGCTTTGCTGGATTGCTCCAAATCGAAAGCTGCCACTTGTTGTTGTTCTATTTCTCTAGAGTCCCATCATGCTGTTCTCAGATTGCTAAAGTCCATACCTCCTCGGTGTGTTCTTATGGCTGCAGATCTTCACAGCACAGACGCTTTCTTCTGCATGCTGTTCTTTCCCAGTTCAGGGCTCCTTCAAGGCTCTCCCTGAATGGCTACGCCGCCCCCTTTTATCCCAGTTCTCTTCAATGCTCACAGCTGCAGCCCATCAAGGACAACCAAGACCTGTGGGACAGATATTCAAATAGAATCCATTTCCTCTACTCTAGCCAGTAAGTACTACCCTACAAGTCCTCAGAACCCCAAAGGCCACCTTTCATCTGACACCCAGACCCTGGGGAAAGGACTTCTTTTTCCCATGGCAAATGGCCTCCCTTGGCAGCCACTCACCCTGGCAGAAAGTGGGAGCCTAGCTAGAATGATGCAATCGTTGCTGGATTTTTCCAAAAGAAAAGCTGGCAGCAACTAGGGCCCTGGAAGTACTTAGAGCCTCAAACGCCACCTTGAACATATTACTGAGACCCTGGGGAAAGGACTTCGTTTTTCCCATGGAAAATGGCCTTCATTTCTGGCCACTCTGCCTGGCAGGCAGGGCAGTGCCAAGCCAGGAATCTACAAACTCTGCTGGATCCTTCCAGAACGAAAGCTGCCAGCAACTAGGACCCTGCAAGTCCTTACAGCCCCAGATGCCACCAGTCATCTGACACCCAGAGCCTGGGCCAATGACTTCGTTTTCCCCATGGAAAATGGCCTCCATTTCTGGCCACTCGCCCTGACCAAGAGGGTGGTGCCCAGCAAGAAATTTGCAAGCTTTGCTGGATTGCTCCAAATCGAAAGCTGCCACTTGTTGTTGTTCTATTTCTCTAGAGTCCCATCATGCTGTTCTCAGATTGCTAAAGTCCATACCTCCTCGGTGTGTTCTTATGGCTGCAGATCTTCACAGCACAGACGCTTTCTTCTGCATGCTGTTCTTTCCCAGTTCAGGGCTCCTTCAAGGCTCTCCCTGAATGGCTACGCCGCCCCCTTTTATCCCAGTTCTCTTCAATGCTCACAGCTGCAGCCCATCAAGGACAACCAGGACCTGTGGGGCAAAGCCTCTAGACAGATATTCAAATAGAATCCATTTCCTCTACTCTAGCCAGTAAGTACTACCCTACAAGTCCTCAGAACCCCAAAGGCCACCTTTCATCTGACACCCAGACCCTGGGGAAAGGACTTCTTTTTCCCATGGCAAATGGCCTCCCTTGGCAGCCACTCACCCTGGCAGAAAGTGGGAGCCTAGCTAGAATGATGCAATCGTTGCTGGATTTTTCCAAAAGAAAAGCTGGCAGCAACTAGGGCCCTGGAAGTACTTAGAGCCTCAAACGCCACCTTGAACATATTACTGAGACCCTGGGGAAAGGACTTCGTTTTTCCCATGGAAAATGGCCTTCATTTCTGGCCACTCTGCCTGGCAGGCAGGGCAGTGCCAAGCCAGGAATCTACAAACTGTGCTGGATCCTTCCAGAACGAAAGCTGCCAGCAACTAGGACCCTGCAAGTCCTTACAGCCCCAGATGCCACCAGTCATCTGACACCCAGAGCCTGGGCCAATGACTTCGTTTTCCCCATGGAAAATGGCCTCCATTTCTGGCCACTCGCCCTGACCAAGAGGGTGGTGCCCAGCAAGAAATTTGCAAGCTTTGCTGGATTGCTCCAAATCGAAAGCTGCCACTTGTTGTTGTTCTATTTCTCTAGAGTCCCATCATGCTGTTCTCAGATTGCTAAAGTCCATACCTCCTCGGTGTGTTCTTATGGCTGCAGATCTTCACAGCACAGACGCTTTCTTCTGCATGCTGTTCTTTCCCAGTTCAGGGCTCCTTCAAGGCTCTCCCTGAATGGCTACGCCGCCCCCTTTTATCCCAGTTCTCTTCAATGCTCACAGCTGCAGCCCATCAAGGACAACCAAGACCTGTGGGACAGATATTCAAATAGAATCCATTTCCTCTACTCTAGCCAGTAAGTACTACCCTACAAGTCCTCAGAACCCCAAAGGCCACCTTTCATCTGACACCCAGACCCTGGGGAAAGGACTTCTTTTTCCCATGGCAAATGGCCTCCCTTGGCAGCCACTCACCCTGGCAGAAAGTGGGAGCCTAGCTAGAATGATGCAATCGTTGCTGGATTTTTCCAAAAGAAAAGCTGGCAGCAACTAGGGCCCTGGAAGTACTTAGAGCCTCAAACGCCACCTTGAACATATTACTGAGACCCTGGGGAAAGGACTTCGTTTTTCCCATGGAAAATGGCCTTCATTTCTGGCCACTCTGCCTGGCAGGCAGGGCAGTGCCAAGCCAGGAATCTACAAACTCTGCTGGATCCTTCCAGAACGAAAGCTGCCAGCAACTAGGACCCTGCAAGTCCTTACAGCCCCAGATGCCACCAGTCATCTGACACCCAGAGCCTGGGCCAATGACTTCGTTTTCCCCATGGAAAATGGCCTCCATTTCTGGCCACTCGCCCTGACCAAGAGGGTGGTGCCCAGCAAGAAATTTGCAAGCTTTGCTGGATTGCTCCAAATCTAAAGCTGCCACTTGTTGTTGTTCTATTTCTCTAGAGTCCCATCATGCTGTTCTCAGATTGCTAAAGTCCATACCTCCTCGGTGTGTTCTTATGGCTGCAGATCTTCACAGCACAGACGCTTTCTTCTGCATGCTGTTCTTTCCCAGTTCAGGGCTCCTTCAAGGCTCTCCCTGAATGGCTACGCCGCCCCCTTTTATCCCAGTTCTCTTCAATGCTCACAGCTGCAGCCCATCAAGGACAACCAAGACCTGTGGGACAGATATTCAAATAGAATCCATTTCCTCTACTCTAGCCAGTAAGTACTACCCTACAAGTCCTCAGAACCCCAAAGGCCACCTTTCATCTGACACCCAGACCCTGGGGAAAGGACTTCTTTTTCCCATGGCAAATGGCCTCCCTTGGCAGCCACTCACCCTGGCAGAAAGTGGGAGCCTAGCTAGAATGATGCAATCGTTGCTGGATTTTTCCAAAAGAAAAGCTGGCAGCAACTAGGGCCCTGGAAGTACTTAGAGCCTCAAACGCCACCTTGAACATATTACTGAGACCCTGGGGAAAGGACTTCGTTTTTCCCATGGAAAATGGCCTTCATTTCTGGCCACTCTGCCTGGCAGGCAGGGCAGTGCCAAGCCAGGAATCTACAAACTCTGCTGGATCCTTCCAGAACGAAAGCTGCCAGCAACTAGGACCCTGCAAGTCCTTAGAGCCCCAGATGCCACCAGTCATCTGACACCCAGAGCCTGGGCCAATGACTTCGTTTTCCCCATGGAAAATGGCCTCCATTTCTGGCCACTCGCCCTGACCAAGAGGGTGGTGCCCAGCAAGAAATTTGCAAGCTTTGCTGGATTGCTCCAAATCGAAAGCTGCCACTTGTTGTTGTTCTATTTCTCTAGAGTCCCATCATGCTGTTCTCAGATTGCTAAAGTCCATACCTCCTCGGTGTGTTCTTATGGCTGCAGATCTTCACAGCACAGACGCTTTCTTCTGCATGCTGTTCTTTCCCAGTTCAGGGCTCCTTCAAGGCTCTCCCTGAATGGCTACGCCGCCCCCTTTTATCCCAGTTCTCTTCAATGCTCACAGCTGCAGCCCATCAAGGACAACCAGGACCTGTGGGGCAAAGCCTCTAGACAGATATTCAAATAGAATCCATTTCCTCTACTCTAGCCAGTAAGTACTACCCTACAAGTCCTCAGAACCCCAAAGGCCACCTTTCATCTGACACCCAGACCCTGGGGAAAGGACTTCTTTTTCCCATGGCAAATGGCCTCCCTTGGCAGCCACTCACCCTGGCAGAAAGTGGGAGCCTAGCTAGAATGATGCAATCGTTGCTGGATTTTTCCAAAAGAAAAGCTGGCAGCAACTAGGGCCCTGGAAGTACTTAGAGCCTCAAACGCCACCTTGAACATATTACTGAGACCCTGGGGAAAGGACTTCGTTTTTCCCATGGGAAATGGCCTTCATTTCTGGCCACTTGGCCTGGCAGGCAGGGCAGTGCCAAGCCAGGAATCTACAAACTCTGCTGGATCCTTCCAGAACGAAAGCTGCCAGCAACTAGGACCCTGCAAGTCCTTACAGCCCCAGATGCCACCTGTCATCTGACACCCAGAGCCTGGGCCAATGACTTCGTTTTCCCCATGGAAAATGGCCTCCATTTCTGGCCACTCGCCCTGACCAAGAGGGTGGTGCCCAGCAAGAAATTTGCAAGCTTTGCTGGATTGCTCCAAATCTAAAGCTGCCACTTGTTGTTCTTCTATTTCTCTAGAGTCCCATCATGCTGTTCTCAGATTGCTAAAGTCCATACCTCCTCGGTGTGTTCTTATGGCTGCAGATCTTCACAGCACAGACGCTTTCTTCTGCATGCTGTTCTTTCCCAGTTCAGGGCTCCTTCAAGGCTCTCCCTGAATGGCTACGCCGCCCCCTTTTATCCCAGTTCTCTTCAATGCTCACAGCTGCAGCCCATCAAGGACAACCAGGACCTGTGGGACAGATATTCAAATAGAATCCATTTCCTCTACTCTAGCCAGTAAGTACTACCCTACAAGTCCTCAGAACCCCAAAGGCCACCTTTCATCTGACACCCAGACCCTGGGGAAAGGACTTCTTTTTCCCATGGCAAATGGCCTCCCTTGGCAGCCACTCACCCTGGCAGAAAGTGGGAGCCTAGCTAGAATGATGCAATCGTTGCTGGATTTTTCCAAAAGAAAAGCTGGCAGCAACTAGGGCCCTGGAAGTACTTAGAGCCTCAAACGCCACCTTGAACATATTACTGAGACCCTGGGGAAAGGACTTCGTTTTTCCCATGGAAAATGGCCTTCATTTCTGGCCACTCTGCCTGGCAGGCAGGGCAGTGCCAAGCCAGGAATCTACAAACTGTGCTGGATCCTTCCAGAACGAAAGCTGCCAGCAACTAGGACCCTGCAAGTCCTTAGAGCCCCAGATGCCACCAGTCATCTGACACCCAGAGCCTGGGCCAATGACTTCGTTTTCCCCATGGAAAATGGCCTCCATTTCTGGCCACTCGCCCTGACCAAGAGGGTGGTGCCCAGCAAGAAATTTGCAAGCTTTGCTGGATTGCTCCAAATCGAAAGCTGCCACTTGTTGTTGTTCTATTTCTCTAGAGTCCCATCATGCTGTTCTCAGATTGCTAAAGTCCATACCTCCTCGGTGTGTTCTTATGGCTGCAGATCTTCACAGCACAGACGCTTTCTTCTGCATGCTGTTCTTTCCCAGTTCAGGGCTCCTTCAAGGCTCTCCCTGAATGGCTACGCCGCCCCCTTTTATCCCAGTTCTCTTCAATGCTCACAGCTGCAGCCCATCAAGGACAACCAGGACCTGTGGGACAGATATTCAAATAGAATCCATTTCCTCTACTCTAGCCAGTAAGTACTACCCTACAAGTCCTCAGAACCCCAAAGGCCACCTTTCATCTGACACCCAGACCCTGGGGAAAGGACTTCTTTTTCCCATGGCAAATGGCCTCCCTTGGCAGCCACTCACCCTGGCAGAAAGTGGGAGCCTAGCTAGAATGATGCAATCGTTGCTGGATTTTTCCAAAAGAAAAGCTGGCAGCAACTAGGGCCCTGGAAGTACTTAGAGCCTCAAACGCCACCTTGAACATATTACTGAGACCCTGGGGAAAGGACTTCGTTTTTCCCATGGAAAATGGCCTTCATTTCTGGCCACTTGGCCTGGCAGGCAGGGCAGTGCCAAGCCAGGAATCTACAAACTCTGCTGGATCCTTCCAGAACGAAAGCTGCCAGCAACTAGGACCCTGCAAGTCCTTACAGCCCCAGATGCCACCAGTCATCTGACACCCAGAGCCTGGGCCAATGACTTCGTTTTCCCCATGGAAAATGGCCTCCATTTCTGGCCACTCGCCCTGACCAAGAGGGTGGTGCCCAGCAAGAAATTTGCAAGCTTTGCTGGATTGCTCCAAATCGAAAGCTGCCACTTGTTGTTGTTCTATTTCTCTAGAGTCCCATCATGCTGTTCTCAGATTGCTAAAGTCCATACCTCCTCGGTGTGTTCTTATGGCTGCAGATCTTCACAGCACAGACGCTTTCTTCTGCATGCTGTTCTTTCCCAGTTCAGGGCTCCTTCAAGGCTCTCCCTGAATGGCTACGCCGCCCCCTTTTATCCCAGTTCTCTTCAATGCTCACAGCTGCAGCCCATCAAGGACAACCAGGACCTGTGGGACAGATATTCAAATAGAATCCATTTCCTCTACTCTAGCCAGTAAGTACTACCCTACAAGTCCTCAGAACCCCAAAGGCCACCTTTCATCTGACACCCAGACCCTGGGGAAAGGACTTCTTTTTCCCATGGCAAATGGCCTCCCTTGGCAGCCACTCACCCTGGCAGAAAGTGGGAGCCTAGCTAGAATGATGCCATCGTTGCTGGATTTTTCCAAAAGAAAAGCTGGCAGCAACTAGGGCCCTGGAAGTACTTAGAGCCTCAAACGCCACCTTGAACATATTACTGAGACCCTGGGGAAAGGACTTCGTTTTTCCCATGGAAAATGGCCTTCATTTCTGGCCACTCTGCCTGGCAGGCAGGGCAGTGCCAAGCCAGGAATCTACAAACTCTGCTGGATCCTTCCAGAACGAAAGCTGCCAGCAACTAGGACCCTGCAAGTCCTTAGAGCCCCAGATGCCACCTGTCATCTGACACCCAGAGCCTGGGCCAATGACTTCGTTTTCCCCATGGAAAATGGCCTCCATTTCTGGCCACTCGCCCTGACCAAGAGGGTGGTGCCCAGCAAGAAATTTGCAAGCTTTGCTGGATTGCTCCAAATCGAAAGCTGCCAC
This sequence comes from Agelaius phoeniceus, assembly GCF_051311805.1. Classification (NCBI taxonomy): domain Eukaryota; kingdom Metazoa; phylum Chordata; class Aves; order Passeriformes; family Icteridae; genus Agelaius; species Agelaius phoeniceus. The sequence continues at coordinate 7,625 of NW_027510106.1, read as the reverse complement.
TTGTTGTTGTTCTATTTCTCTAGAGTCCCATCATGCTGTTCTCAGATTGCTAAAGTCCATACCTCCTCGGTGTGTTCTTATGGCTGCAGATCTTCACAGCACAGACGCTTTCTTCTGCATGCTGTTCTTTCCCAGTTCAGGGCTCCTTCAAGGCTCTCCCTGAATGGCTAAGCCGCCCCCTTTTATCCCAGTTCTCTTCAATGCTCACAGCTGCAGCCCATCAAGGACAACCAGGACCTGTGGGGCAAAGCCTCTAGACAGATATTCAAATAGAATCCATTTCCTCTACTCTAGCCAGTAAGTACTACCCTACAAGTCCTCAGAACCCCAAAGGCCACCTTTCATCTGACACCCAGACCCTGGGGAAAGGACTTCTTTTTCCCATGGCAAATGGCCTCCCTTGGCAGCCACTCACCCTGGCAGAAAGTGGGAGCCTAGCTAGAATGATGCAATCGTTGCTGGATTTTTCCAAAAGAAAAGCTGGCAGCAACTAGGGCCCTGGAAGTACTTAGAGCCTCAAACGCCACCTTGAACATATTACTGAGACCCTGGGGAAAGGACTTCGTTTTTCCCATGGAAAATGGCCTTCATTTCTGGCCACTCTGCCTGGCAGGCAGGGCAGTGCCAAGCCAGGAATCTACAAACTGTGCTGGATCCTTCCAGAACGAAAGCTGCCAGCAACTAGGACCCTGCAAGTCCTTACAGCCCCAGATGCCACCAGTCATCTGACACCCAGAGCCTGGGCCAATGACTTCGTTTTCCCCATGGAAAATGGCCTCCATTTCTGGCCACTCGCCCTGACCAAGAGGGTGGTGCCCAGCAAGAAATTTGCAAGCTTTGCTGGATTGCTCCAAATCGAAAGCTGCCACTTGTTGTTGTTCTATTTCTCTAGAGTCCCATCATGCTGTTCTCAGATTGCTAAAGTCCATACCTCCTCGGTGTGTTCTTATGGCTGCAGATCTTCACAGCACAGACGCTTTCTTCTGCATGCTGTTCTTTCCCAGTTCAGGGCTCCTTCAAGGCTCTCCCTGAATGGCTACGCCGCCCCCTTTTATCCCAGTTCTCTTCAATGCTCACAGCTGCAGCCCATCAAGGACAACCAAGACCTGTGGGACAGATATTCAAATAGAATCCATTTCCTCTACTCTAGCCAGTAAGTACTACCCTACAAGTCCTCAGAACCCCAAAGGCCACCTTTCATCTGACACCCAGACCCTGGGGAAAGGACTTCTTTTTCCCATGGCAAATGGCCTCCCTTGGCAGCCACTCACCCTGGCAGAAAGTGGGAGCCTAGCTAGAATGATGCAATCGTTGCTGGATTTTTCCAAAAGAAAAGCTGGCAGCAACTAGGGCCCTGGAAGTACTTAGAGCCTCAAACGCCACCTTGAACATATTACTGAGACCCTGGGGAAAGGACTTCGTTTTTCCCATGGAAAATGGCCTTCATTTCTGGCCACTCTGCCTGGCAGGCAGGGCAGTGCCAAGCCAGGAATCTACAAACTCTGCTGGATCCTTCCAGAACGAAAGCTGCCAGCAACTAGGACCCTGCAAGTCCTTACAGCCCAGATGCCACCAGTCATCTGACACCCAGAGCCTGGGCCAATGACTTCGTTTTCCCATGGAAAATGGCCTCCATTTCTGGCCACTCGCCCTGACCAAGAGGGTGGTGCCCAGCAAGAAATTTGCAAGCTTTGCTGGATTGCTCCAAATCTAAAGCTGCCACTTGTTGTTGTTCTATTTCTCTAGAGTCCCATCATGCTGTTCTCAGATTGCTAAAGTCCATACCTCCTCGGTGTGTTCTTATGGCTGCAGATCTTCACAGCACAGACGCTTTCTTCTGCATGCTGTTCTTTCCCAGTTCAGGGCTCCTTCAAGGCTCTCCCTGAATGGCTACGCCGCCCCCTTTTATCCCAGTTCTCTTCAATGCTCACAGCTGCAGCCCATCAAGGACAACCAAGACCTGTGGGACAGATATTCAAATAGAATCCATTTCCTCTACTCTAGCCAGTAAGTACTACCCTACAAGTCCTCAGAACCCCAAAGGCCACCTTTCATCTGACACCCAGACCCTGGGGAAAGGACTTCTTTTTCCCATGGCAAATGGCCTCCCTTGGCAGCCACTCACCCTGGCAGAAAGTGGGAGCCTAGCTAGAATGATGCAATCGTTGCTGGATTTTTCCAAAAGAAAAGCTGGCAGCAACTAGGGCCCTGGAAGTACTTAGAGCCTCAAACGCCACCTTGAACATATTACTGAGACCCTGGGGAAAGGACTTCGTTTTTCCCATGGAAAATGGCCTTCATTTCTGGCCACTCTGCCTGGCAGGCAGGGCAGTGCCAAGCCAGGAATCTACAAACTCTGCTGGATCCTTCAGAACGAAAGCTGCCAGCAACTAGGACCCTGCAAGTCCTTACAGCCCAGATGCCACCAGTCATCTGACACCCAGAGCCTGGGCCAATGACTTCGTTTTCCCCATGGAAAATGGCCTCCATTTCTGGCCACTCGCCCTGACCAAGAGGGTGGTGCCCAGCAAGAAATTTGCAAGCTTTGCTGGATTGCTCCAAATCTAAAGCTGCCACTTGTTGTTGTTCTATTTCTCTAGAGTCCCATCATGCTGTTCTCAGATTGCTAAAGTCCATACCTCCTCGGTGTGTTCTTATGGCTGCAGATCTTCACAGCACAGACGCTTTCTTCTGCATGCTGTTCTTTCCCAGTTCAGGGCTCCTTCAAGGCTCTCCCTGAATGGCTACGCCGCCCCCTTTTATCCCAGTTCTCTTCAATGCTCACAGCTGCAGCCCATCAAGGACAACCAGGACCTGTGGGACAGATATTCAAATAGAATCCATTTCCTCTACTCTAGCCAGTAAGTACTACCCTACAAGTCCTCAGAACCCCAAAGGCCACCTTTCATCTGACACCCAGACCCTGGGGAAAGGACTTCTTTTTCCCATGGCAAATGGCCTCCCTTGGCAGCCACTCACCCTGGCAGAAAGTGGGAGCCTAGCTAGAATGATGCAATCGTTGCTGGATTTTTCCAAAAGAAAAGCTGGCAGCAACTAGGGCCCTGGAAGTACTTAGAGCCTCAAACGCCACCTTGAACATATTACTGAGACCCTGGGGAAAGGACTTCGTTTTTCCCATGGAAAATGGCCTTCATTTCTGGCCACTCTGCCTGGCAGGCAGGGCAGTGCCAAGCCAGGAATCTACAAACTCTGCTGGATCCTTCCAGAACGAAAGCTGCCAGCAACTAGGACCCTGCAAGTCCTTAGAGCCCCAGATGCCACCAGTCATCTGACACCCAGAGCCTGGGCCAATGACTTCGTTTTCCCCATGGAAAATGGCCTCCATTTCTGGCCACTCGCCCTGACCAAGAGGGTGGTGCCCAGCAAGAAATTTGCAAGCTTTGCTGGATTGCTCCAAATCGAAAGCTGCCACTTGTTGTTGTTCTATTTCTCTAGAGTCCCATCATGCTGTTCTCAGATTGCTAAAGTCCATACCTCCTCGGTGTGTTCTTATGGCTGCAGATCTTCACAGCACAGACGCTTTCTTCTGCATGCTGTTCTTTCCCAGTTCAGGGCTCCTTCAAGGCTCTCCCTGAATGGCTACGCCGCCCCCTTTTATCCCAGTTCTCTTCAATGCTCACAGCTGCAGCCCATCAAGGACAACCAGGACCTGTGGGGCAAAGCCTCTAGACAGATATTCAAATAGAATCCATTTCCTCTACTCTAGCCAGTAAGTACTACCCTACAAGTCCTCAGAACCCCAAAGGCCACCTTTCATCTGACACCCAGACCCTGGGGAAAGGACTTCTTTTTCCCATGGCAAATGGCCTCCCTTGGCAGCCACTCACCCTGGCAGAAAGTGGGAGCCTAGCTAGAATGATGCAATCGTTGCTGGATTTTTCCAAAAGAAAAGCTGGCAGCAACTAGGGCCCTGGAAGTACTTAGAGCCTCAAACGCCACCTTGAACATATTACTGAGACCCTGGGGAAAGGACTTCGTTTTTCCCATGGAAAATGGCCTTCATTTCTGGCCACTTGGCCTGGCAGGCAGGGCAGTGCCAAGCCAGGAATCTACAAACTCTGCTGGATCCTTCCAGAACGAAAGCTGCCAGCAACTAGGACCCTGCAAGTCCTTACAGCCCCAGATGCCACCAGTCATCTGACACCCAGAGCCTGGGCCAATGACTTCGTTTTCCCCATGGAAAATGGCCTCCATTTCTGGCCACTCGCCCTGACCAAGAGGGTGGTGCCCAGCAAGAAATTTGCAAGCTTTGCTGGATTGCTCCAAATCGAAAGCTGCCACTTGTTGTTGTTCTATTTCTCTAGAGTCCCATCATGCTGTTCTCAGATTGCTAAAGTCCATACCTCCTCGGTGTGTTCTTATGGCTGCAGATCTTCACAGCACAGACGCTTTCTTCTGCATGCTGTTCTTTCCCAGTTCAGGGCTCCTTCAAGGCTCTCCCTGAATGGCTACGCCGCCCCCTTTTATCCCAGTTCTCTTCAATGCTCACAGCTGCAGCCCATCAAGGACAACCAGGACCTGTGGGACAGATATTCAAATAGAATCCATTTCCTCTACTCTAGCCAGTAAGTACTACCCTACAAGTCCTCAGAACCCAAAGGCCACCTTTCATCTGACACCCAGACCCTGGGGAAAGGACTTCTTTTTCCCATGGCAAATGGCCTCCCTTGGCAGCCACTCACCCTGGCAGAAAGTGGGAGCCTAGCTAGAATGATGCAATCGTTGCTGGATTTTTCCAAAAGAAAAGCTGGCAGCAACTAGGGCCCTGGAAGTACTTAGAGCCTCAAACGCCACCTTGAACATATTACTGAGACCCTGGGAAAGGACTTCGTTTTTCCCATGGAAAATGGCCTTCATTTCTGGCCACTTGGCCTGGCAGGCAGGGCAGTGCCAAGCCAGGAATCTACAAACTCTGCTGGATCCTTCCAGAACGAAAGCTGCCAGCAACTAGGACCCTGCAAGTCCTTACAGCCCCAGATGCCACCAGTCATCTGACACCCAGAGCCTGGGCCAATGACTTCGTTTTCCCCATGGAAAATGGCCTCCATTTCTGGCCACTCGCCCTGACCAAGAGGGTGGTGCCCAGCAAGAAATTTGCAAGCTTTGCTGGATTGCTCCAAATCGAAAGCTGCCACTTGTTGTTGTTCTATTTCTCTAGAGTCCCATCATGCTGTTCTCAGATTGCTAAAGTCCATACCTCCTCGGTGTGTTCTTATGGCTGCAGATCTTCACAGCACAGACGCTTTCTTCTGCATGCTGTTCTTTCCCAGTTCAGGGCTCCTTCAAGGCTCTCCCTGAATGGCTAAGCCGCCCCCTTTTATCCCAGTTCTCTTCAATGCTCACAGCTGCAGCCCATCAAGGACAACCAGGACCTGTGGGCAAAGCCTCTAGACAGATATTCAAATAGAATCCATTTCCTCTACTCTAGCCAGTAAGTACTACCCTACAAGTCCTCAGAACCCCAAAGGCCACCTTTCATCTGACACCCAGACCCTGGGGAAAGGACTTCTTTTTCCCATGGCAAATGGCCTCCCTTGGCAGCCACTCACCCTGGCAGAAAGTGGGAGCCTAGCTAGAATGATGCAATCGTTGCTGGATTTTTCCAAAAGAAAAGCTGGCAGCAACTAGGGCCCTGGAAGTACTTAGAGCCTCAAACGCCACCTTGAACATATTACTGAGACCCTGGGGAAAGGACTTCGTTTTTCCCATGGAAAATGGCCTTCATTTCTGGCCACTCTGCCTGGCAGGCAGGGCAGTGCCAAGCCAGGAATCTACAAACTGTGCTGGATCCTTCCAGAACGAAAGCTGCCAGCAACTAGGACCCTGCAAGTCCTTAGAGCCCCAGATGCCACCAGTCATCTGACACCCAGAGCCTGGGCCAATGACTTCGTTTTCCCCATGGAAAATGGCCTCCATTTCTGGCCACTCGCCCTGACCAAGAGGGTGGTGCCCAGCAAGAAATTTGCAAGCTTTGCTGGATTGCTCCAAATCGAAAGCTGCCACTTGTTGTTGTTCTATTTCTCTAGAGTCCCATCATGCTGTTCTCAGATTGCTAAAGTCCATACCTCCTCGGTGTGTTCTTATGGCTGCAGATCTTCACAGCACAGACGCTTTCTTCTGCATGCTGTTCTTTCCCAGTTCAGGGCTCCTTCAAGGCTCTCCCTGAATGGCTACGCCGCCCCCTTTTATCCCAGTTCTCTTCAATGCTCACAGCTGCAGCCCATCAAGGACAACCAGGACCTGTGGGACAGATATTCAAATAGAATCCATTTCCTCTACTCTAGCCAGTAAGTACTACCCTACAAGTCCTCAGAACCCCAAAGGCCACCTTTCATCTGACACCCAGACCCTGGGGAAAGGACTTCTTTTTCCCATGGCAAATGGCCTCCCTTGGCAGCCACTCACCCTGGCAGAAAGTGGGAGCCTAGCTAGAATGATGCAATCGTTGCTGGATTTTTCCAAAAGAAAAGCTGGCAGCAACTAGGGCCCTGGAAGTACTTAGAGCCTCAAACGCCACCTTGAACATATTACTGAGACCCTGGGGAAAGGACTTCGTTTTTCCATGGAAAATGGCCTTCATTTCTGGCCACTTGGCCTGGCAGGCAGGGCAGTGCCAAGCCAGGAATCTACAAACTCTGCTGGATCCTTCCAGAACGAAAGCTGCCAGCAACTAGGACCCTGCAAGTCCTTACAGCCCCAGATGCCACCAGTCATCTGACACCCAGAGCCTGGGCCAATGACTTCGTTTTCCCCATGGAAAATGGCCTCCATTTCTGGCCACTCGCCCTGACCAAGAGGGTGGTGCCCAGCAAGAAATTTGCAAGCTTTGCTGGATTGCTCCAAATCGAAAGCTGCCACTTGTTGTTGTTCTATTTCTCTAGAGTCCCATCATGCTGTTCTCAGATTGCTAAAGTCCATACCTCCTCGGTGTGTTCTTATGGCTGCAGATCTTCACAGCACAGACGCTTTCTTCTGCATGCTGTTCTTTCCCAGTTCAGGGCTCCTTCAAGGCTCTCCCTGAATGGCTACGCCGCCCCCTTTTATCCCAGTTCTCTTCAATGCTCACAGCTGCAGCCCATCAAGGACAACCAGGACCTGTGGGACAGATATTCAAATAGAATCCATTTCCTCTACTCTAGCCAGTAAGTACTACCCTACAAGTCCTCAGAACCCCAAAGGCCACCTTTCATCTGACACCCAGACCCTGGGGAAAGGACTTCTTTTTCCCATGGCAAATGGCCTCCCTTGGCAGCCACTCACCCTGGCAGAAAGTGGGAGCCTAGCTAGAATGATGCCATCGTTGCTGGATTTTTCCAAAAGAAAAGCTGGCAGCAACTAGGGCCCTGGAAGTACTTAGAGCCTCAAACGCCACCTTGAACATATTACTGAGACCCTGGGGAAAGGACTTCGTTTTTCCCATGGAAAATGGCCTTCATTTCTGGCCACTCTGCCTGGCAGGCAGGGCAGTGCCAAGCCAGGAATCTACAAACTCTGCTGGATCCTTCCAGAACGAAAGCTGCCAGCAACTAGGACCCTGCAAGTCCTTAGAGCCCCAGATGCCACCTGTCATCTGACACCCAGAGCCTGGGCCAATGACTTCGTTT
>NW_027510105.1:5000-37312 GCF_051311805.1 Agelaius phoeniceus | reverse complement strand
GGTATGACCCTTTCTTGTGGATAAATGATTTTTTAGGTAGCCATTTCTCTTGCCTGGCATTCTTCAGTGTGCCAGGCTATCGGATTTAGACAGTTTCCTTCTTTTCACAGGTCCTTGAAGATGCAGGGGTGAATTAGGCTTTCATATGTAATAAGGCTTCCTGGTAAATCCCTGGCTGGAAGAAAAACCTGGCAAACCACCTAATATTATTTAATACTAATTTCAAGTATCAGTTACTATATCTGATGGCTGTCGTAGGCTCTCTGTTCTGTCACTCTCCTAATCTTTGGTTTTTCAGGTGATTGATACTGTGCTGTTTCCAACCAGTGAGTAAACAGCTGTTTAGCAAGTTCTGGTGTTCTGCAGTGTTATTGAGCTTTTGAATTTGCCTTTGGAAGATCAGGCATTCTTACTTGCTCTTGGTCTTCTGCTTTTCTTGAGCTGCCCACTTTAGTGTTCTGCTGCAAGTAGCCTGAAAACATGAGACCTACTGAACAAATGTCTTGTACCCTGCTTGCAGTTTGTATTGGTGGCTATATCACATCCAGCTATAAGCTAGAGATCTGTGCTAAATCCACGTCTTCTTTGAAATATTAGATTTCCACTGCGTTTTGCTACCAAGTAAGAAAATTATTTACAGAGTAAAGCAAATACTTCAAAATTTTAAATATTTCTATTGCCTGTATATGCTGCAGCTCATAAGTTAAATGCCTAAATGAAAGTCAATTTCAAATATTCTAGCCTGCATGGAGAAGATTTCACTTGGTTTTTATATTAGAAGCAGTTGAGACATAATAAGTATTTATTTGAATTGAAACTTTAGCTGCTTTTTTGGTAGTGTTTTTAGAAGAATTCTACTTCTTAAGTGGCCTTCCCAAATACACTAACATAAGCTAAAGTGTAATTTTGTGATTCTTGCTGGGATGTGCTGTTTGCCTCCCTTCAAAAGCAAAGGTTCTTTGATTGCTCTTGAAGTTGGTGATCAGTAGCCAAGGAAAGTTTAAGCTCAAAGATTCATGCTTTCTAAAGTAAGCTCACAGCAGACATTATAACAGAGGGGCAGTTTTTACAAAGAGATGAGATGTATCTTGCAGCAGACTTGTGTAAAGTTTTTTTGCCTGTGCTTCAGTTTCATTCCTGAATATAGGGCCTCAAATGGAACAGTGGGAAACATTTTTGGCTCAGACTATGGAAAGTGGGTTTCCAGGCCAAGTGGTTAATGATTGCACCAAAGTTATTCTAAGTAAACCTTCATTTGCAGAACTATTAGCTAACACAGTGACTGAAATTGCATATAGGAATATCCTGCTGTTGCAGTAAAACAGAAGGTTGTCTGGCTTGTGAAATGCCTAACTTTCTGCAAGCTTTCAAATTCATGAGTTTCTTAGAAGAAAGCTGTTAAATGGATCTCAGCAAAAGATGTGTTGGAATGAGAAACTGTGTCTCCAATAGCTTTTTGTACAAGACTGAAACTCCATAACTCATTAGCTTCTTTTAAGTGGGAGACAAGATGAAAGTGATTTTTATTCCTCTCCCCCCTGCCCCAGTATTGCTTGAGGGAAATTTGAACTGATGGGCCTTAGACATTGTCAGAGCCCAGGCAGCAAAGGTTTTGTTAATTGTTCAACTTGTTCAGAGGGAATACAGTTTGAAAAAAAATTCAGCAGCAGGACTGAGAGGAAACTGTCTGCTGATTTCTGAAGATGAGACCAGAAGCTGTTAAGTCAGTGTGCTGGCTGGGTGCTGCATAAATGTAATTCTTGGGAAGAAGGCATATAAGATTAGCATTTAAAACTACTAAAGTAATTCAGTAGTCCCCTACCTAAGGGAGCTTTTGTTCTGTTGTAAAAGGCAATGCTGTGTTCTCAGAAGGTGGAAAATCCAACATGAACCCTAAAACTTCTTTTTAAGAATTCAAATTTTTCACAATCTGTCTCCTGCTTGTGTGTTTGATTTGCTTTCTCATCTGCATATTAACCTCACCCTTTTTATTCTCTCCCATTTATTTCATAACAGGACTTTTCTGCTAATCTAGATAATTAAAAAACAACCAAAGCAAAGCTTCTTAGCAGAAGGGTCTCATCCCCCTTCTCTCACAAGCTGTTTTGTTCAAAGTATGACTTACATGCTTTGTCTGTATTAAAAAGACCTCAGAAAGACTTCAGGTCTTACCAAACAAGAGAGGAAGCTTAAATGTAGGAATACCTGTTCAGACTTGCTCATGTCATACAACTTAATATCAGGTGTAAATTGTACATTCAGCTTTTACAGAGATATGTTTTGGGTTTCTTGTATTTATTCTATCACTTCGAGATTTAAAACAATATATTTACACCAGAGACTGTATGAGTATGATGTATAGTTATTCTAAGTCTGCTAATCTTGAAACATGAAATCACTGATGATTATGCATGTAAATTTACAGTTTAGGCTGTACAAAACCAAAGTCTGCCTAAATTACATACAAGAAAAGCCCATAGCTCCAATTCAGGTGCTGAATAAAACCCACTCTAAAATTAGAGTGGGTTTTATGAAAGTGGTGTCCATTTTCAGCAGTGATCTGTCTAGTTTTGCGATTACAGTAGACTCAGGCACTTTGAAAGCCTTAGATGTTGCATGCTAATTTTCAAGTGAAACAGCTTGTAAAGTTTTCTGCTCAGTGCTTGATTGAAAATACATGCAGGCACACAGGCTGAGTTCCAGCAGCACTTCTAGGCCAGTTAGCATAGGAGCACTCTTACAAACACTGCTCCTATTTTTCTATATCCCAGCAGTAAGAGCATCCCTGTTAGGCTAATGTGCTTGCAAGGCCAAATTCTCTTAAATCTGTTGAAGTGTATTAAACAAACTTCTGCAGTCTGAGAAGGACTTTGGCTTCATAGAAATGTGTATTTCTTTGGAACTCCAAATGAGTGAGGTGTGAAGGTGCTTCTCCATAACTTGCTAGTCTTTCCTAACTTTTGCTCACATTGCCTTGCATGTTCCTGTTTTTGTAGGGAACTAATACTTGAAATTGCTTTTTAAGAAATATATTCCAATATAAGTGAAGGTTTACATTTTACAGAAGCACAAGTATCTTAAATTTTCTTAGCCTTGCTATAGCTTTGGGAATAGTACAACTTGGCATAGATTCAAGAAGGTAAGGCAGGCATAACACTCAGCCAGTGAAAGACTGGGTTTGTTGTTTCCTATTTTATTGTTTTGGCACAGTAAAAACATAGTTGCAGATGCCAAGATTTAGAGGTTTTTTAAAGAAATGGTAGGGGAAAAAAGTGTCTTGCCACTGCTGACAGTTCTTCAGAAATGATGGCCTAGTGATAGATGGAAAACTTGCGTTAGACCTTTTCCTTTTCTGTATGGCTTTGTCTTGATATGACTGTCACTACTTTCACTACTTTTTTGTTGATTGCATTAACCATGTACCTTTACTTTAGCAGAGAATACCAGGGAGATGATGGCACATTGCTCTGAGGACTGACTATGCATATAAATACCTTATTTCCTGGCTACTTCTGCACACATTCCAAAACCAATAGAAGATGTTAAAAGTGCCTGTTTCAAGCTATAGTGAGATTCTGTGCATGTTCAGGAAAGCAATGAGTTACCAGAATAACTTAGGCCAATCTAAAATGCAGTAACTTCATAGTGCCTGAAATACTATGGATGTATTTCAACTGGAACTTGGGCTCTATAAAAAATAATACAGGTTTTGGAGTTAAAGGAAAATATCTGGAAGCTGAGTCGGTACAGTAACTTTTATGGTAATGTCCTTCTGACAGTTCTTCATGCTGCCTATTATTCTGCTTTTGGTGTAAATACCAAAACACACTTTCTGAGCAGCACATGAGATTGTATTGCTGTGATTTGTGCATATTATTAGTTCTGAAAATCATCGGGGTTTTTAAACTTCTTTTGAAGGAGAAATTTGTGCGGAGATTTTTTCCATATTTTTAGTAGAACCTATGAGAATTACTGTACTGCTATGGCTGCTTGTGTAAATGTTGTTAACCATAAGCTGTTGTTTAGGTGATTTTATTTTATATAATGCAGTAATAAATAGATCAAAATAAAAGTTTTCATTTTACCAGGGGAACATGAATGTGGCAGCTCTATTCAAAGAAACCTTACCGTCCAGGAGGCAGCTGCATATTTAAAAGTAAGCAAATGAGTTATTTTTCATTGATTCTATAGAAGATCTGTATAAGTTACAATTTGCAAGGCCTGTTTTCGTATCTACTGTATTGACTAAAATTTGACTTAGTATTGAATGTTATTTGGAAATGCTCTGAACTGATGACTTTAGTACATAACTACATATGATTTTTATTTGGGGATGTAGTGAGCATTTGGGGAGAGGGAGGGTAAAAGAAACAGAATTAATTACAATGAAAGTGTAGCTAGTAGTACTTCATTGACATGCAGGGCTTTTTCTCTTTCATTAAAACACCAGGAGATGATTTGGATTGATGGAAATAGTTGACCAAGATGAAAATAATAAATTTATAATACTCAAATATCTAGATGCTTCTCTGGAAATCACTGTTTTGGTTTTTGAGAGTTAGTAGAAAAGGATACTCTTCCATTCTTTGTGGAGAATGGTTGATGGGTAGATCTGTGCAAGCAGCCTGACAGGCAGCAGCTGTTTGGAGAGGCTATTCATTGATGCTTTAAATAGAAATGGTCAAAAAAAGGCCTTTTTGTTAATTTGATCACTGTGCAGTATTATGAAATCCCACTCGCTGTTATTCCCCTGCCTCACTCCCCAAATAAAAGATGACTCTTGCCTTGTCTTGACAGCTGTAGGGTTTATTTTAGCCCACGTTGGTGTACCCTTCAGTGGAAAACTACTTGAAGCTTTTAAGAGGCAGAGAGTGTAAGATTTCTTTGATTGCATGGGGAGGAGTTAAACTGATGTATTTAATATATAAATGTGTAGAAATTTTGCGTTTTGGCAAATGTGTATGTAGTAGACAAAAAGGGGCAATGCTTTAGAGCATCCCAAAGAAGCTGCTAACACTGGTTTATGGTTTGGTAATAATAATCTATATCAGTTAAAATCAGTCCATTGTGGAAAAAATTAAGGTTATGCCCTAGAGCTGATTGTCTTGCCTGTTATGCTGAAAGAATGACATAACTGTTCACTGTTACCATAACTGTTTTAGCTGTGCTAGAAAGCTCAAGTTTAATATGAAAAGTTGTTGCTTTCTAGGAAGTCTTATTTAACCATACAGCTGCTTTGCAGAATTTGTGTGTTCAGTGATAAAATTTTCAATACTTTAATCTCAAAGGTAAAATAAAACCATTACTGTCTTTTCTTAAGTACTTATGCTTGGATTCTAAGCCAATGTGAGGTTCAGAGGAAAGATGAAAATAATAAACTTTTTTGGGACTGTAATTTCAAATACAACAATAACTTCCATTTTCACTTTTCTCTTTCTGCAAAAGAGCATGCAAGATGAGCTATGGAGAAAGCCTTAGTTCAGATAGCCGTGAATGTTACCCTATTAGAATCGATATCAAATAATTTTTTAAAAGTCAATGTAGTGATGTCAGTTTTTGATCTACAAATCCTGGATTTTTTCTTCCAAATATCTGTTAAAACTATATTTACTCAAGCTTCTTAAAATAGAATGGAGCATGGAACTGCTTTCATAGGAGGCGTTTCCAGCGGAGTTCAGATCTAGTTGAAGTTTCCCTCTCGGAGTAGATTTCTAGCGATCGCCGCCTAGTGGCTGAATAGTTTTTCTTACTCTAGAGTTGTGAATAAAGCAGTGAACGTGGCTTGGCTTTTCAAATACTCCTTAGTTTGAGGGATGCTGGTGAGTCTGGGAACTGCTTGTAGCACAAATAGATTTACTTTATGCAGTGGACACGTACTGAAAATCTGAAGTATCAGGAATGAAACAATGTAGTTTTGACTATTGATCTGTGTAGTATCTCAGTTTTATTGGCATGATAAGTCCCTGGTTATTTATGGAATTACTGATTAATATTGTATTTTGACAGAATTTAGATCCAGAATATGAAAGTGTACTTAACACATCATTACAATGGATCTTGAATAGTGGGGAAGATGTTGGCATAAAGTAAGTAGTGTTTATTTCTTCCTTTAATTTCTTCTAAGAGAATGTATCCTTTTTCATAAGTGCTGTACGTTTTTGAATAGGTGTCTCAGCAATGACCCTAATGAGATGGATGTCACTAACGTGACAGATGTGAAGTATCTGGAATCCACTAGTCCAAAGATGTCTTTCAGGTGTCGTTTTCGCCGTGCGTTTGTTAATGTAACTCACAGATTATCAATATTGCTTTGGGGTAAGTTAATAAAACAGTCAACCTTTTTTTGTTGCAACTCATATTTATCTAAGTGCATGGGGAAAAGCAAGTTTAGAGAAAGTTTTTATTTAGCCATAAAACTTAGAGTTTCTGTTCATATCCTGATTAAATTGGGGTTTGATATGCATTTCTGTTGCACCACTGTATTTCCACACTGGTTGTTATCATCTGCTTCTATAGTCAGCTGAACATATTCATTCTTTGGGAAATCTTTTTCCCTGCCAGAGCAATATCTTATGGCTTTCAAAAGTTCCATGTTGAACTGACCAGAAAAAGCAAACTGTTCAATAAAAAGATGATAGCCTTAATTTTGAGGCTATTTCACTTTTGTTCCAGGAAGTTTAAAAAATAACTGCAGGAAAGATGATCTGGAATACTGAGCTGTTCTTAAAACAATTAAATGTTTTCCTAGAAATAACTGCTCTTTCAAGTGGAAGAGTTTGTGTTCCTGTATAAGAGTATAAAATACAGACAGCAAGTACAGTGTATTTCACTAGCTTTGGAATGTACAGTGCTTGTTAGATAGTTCAGTCTACTTCTGAAGTATGCTCTGTAAACTCTGTTAAATATCCAGTGCTCTAATACTGCTTAAAGTGTATTATGCATGTTAATGCAGGTATAGCAATGGTTTGGGGAGTCTTACACTACATGAAATACCGTTGGGCAAAAGAGGAAGAAGAAACAAAGCAGATGTATGATATGGTGGTGAAAATCATAGGTATGGCATGTTCAATTGTGTCTGATATATCTGTATCAGCTTTGTATTAGCTTTCAGAGTACTGTTAATTAATTCAGTTAATGTTTCTTCATGTTTAGTTGTCATGCTGTTAGAGTTCTTGGTCCAGTGTGACACCCCATCCTTTAAACCTAATCAAAGCTTTTGACATGAATCTTCTAATTTGTGAATTATATCAACATGGCTATAAAGTTGCCATTGACTTGGTAGTTTTTTGTCCTACTATTGAATACAAATATAAATGTGATGTTTGTTTACTGAAGTATAGCGACATGTTGCTTTCTGTGTCTGTTTTTTTCAGCTAACTTCAGATAAAATATCCCCTCCAAAAATGTGTGGTAGCTCTCAATACCATCCTTAATGTTTTTTTCATAGAAAAAGTAGCTTTTTAGTTAATTACTTTTAGCAGAAGCTATTTTGGCAAAATAGTATGCACAACTGAGATCTGAAATCCCCTCTTTCTACTTGAAGCCACAGTGTTAGCAGTGGGTTCAGTTTGTGGTCTTTCTGTTTGTCTTGTAGTCTTACTTAAGTTGTTCTATTACTTTCATTTATGGTAGTCACGATAAATACAGAGATGGTAAAGGAATCAAAACTGTTTTATTTTAACCATGTGCCTACCTTTCTTGTCTGCAAATCAAGTTTTGTTGAGGTGGAAGCAAAGCACTTTCTTTTCAAAGATGGCCATGTTTACTAACACACTTAAAAAGTACCAGTCAAGAGTAACTGTAAGAACTATCTTCCTTTACTTCAAAGTTACTTGGGATACCTAGATATGCTGTTGTTAATTTTCCTTAAGAATGTTTTGGAAAAAACAATGATTCAAAATGCCAGAAAAACCTAACTATTGAAATCGGGAAGAGTGTTCAGAGTAGGTGTTAATTGCCAGAAGTGATAGTTTTCTTAATGTTTGCATGAGCTACATAGTTATCAGTTTGGTTTCTTTTTTTTTTTTTGTCCTCAGATGTTCTAAGAAGCCACAATGAGGCTTGTTCAGAAAATAAAGAGTTGCAGCCTTACATGCCAATTTTGCATGTGCGTGATTCTCTAATACCACCTCAGGACAGGTGCGTTCTCACTAGAAGTACTGAAAGGGGGGGAAAACTAGTAAAAATAAATTGGTCAATTAACTTAATTTCAGATAAAAATAACTTAATTTCTTAATAGATTGCACAGTGTAGTATTTTGGAGTTTCCTATTGACACAGATGGAAGGAAAAGCATTGGATTCTATTACATGGTGGATGTCAACTATGCAAGTTGTTGTTATGCTAACTTTGTAATTCTTGTTTCAATTTTTAAGGAGGAAGATGAATAAAGTCTGGAACAGAGCAGTTGACTTTCTTGCAGCAAATGAATCTAGAGTTCGCACAGAGACACGAAGAGTGGGTGGTGCCGAGTTCTTGGTCTGGAAGTGGATGCAACCTTCTGCAGCATGTGACAAAATTTTAGTGATACCATCGAAAGTGTGGCAAGGCCAAGGTATTGAAGATATATTTTGCAGATATGATTGTCTTAATTTCTGCATCTAACTTAAAAATGGTACTCTGTTGCTTGAAAACAAGCATGAAAGACTTATTTTCTCTCTTGCATTTAAGAATTGTTATAAACTATTAGTGCTATTTCTCTATTATCTTGTTGTATGGACTTTCTTTTGGTGCATTGTGTCTGCCTTGTTTTCAAGGGAAAGTAGCTTTTTTGTTATAGCTACTGCAGAAATATGCAGTGTGTATTTTGCCAAAGTGAGTTACTATTTCTTTTTTTGTGAATTTAAAAAGAATACTCTTTAGTTGGTTAAATTCTGACATGCCTTACACTTACTGTTAGTAGTGTAGTTGGTTGTGTATGACAGCAGACTTAGGTTTCCTGCTGTTAAGTTGCCAGTAAGCTGCCTAAAGACAAAGTTAGGAGGAAGAGATAATTATTTTAAAAGGGAAATTGCCAGGACAAAAGACTCCTCAATTAGGAAAATGTGCATTTGGAATATCTAATAGTGTTAGATGTTCTATCTCTGTCATAAATGTTTTTCTACACTGCATTTGTTTTTCAGACTCTGTGGTCAGCATTTGCTTTAATAGAGGAAGGCAGTTTGTCATACATGGATTTTTCAGTGCTCTGTCACTTTTCAGTTTTATCATGAAACCAAGTGGCAAGAATGTAGTAGGTTTGCAGTTGTATGTCTGCAGTGGTCATATTTTCCTAGTTTGAAAAACCTTTCTTGGTTTTTCTTTCTGCTTTTCTTCATGTTAAGCTTCAGGTTTTGGTTTGCTCTTTTTTTTTTTTTTTGTCAATGAAAAATTGAAACTATAGGACTTGAATTCTGGTTTGCAATTTAAAAAGAATGGTCATTTCTATCTCTGCCTGAGTGTGGAAGTAAGTAATATCATTATATACTTCTCAAACTTATACTACTGGTTTTAGCATTACATTTCTCATTTTAAATAATTCATTGGAAATGAGGGCTGCTTTTTTAAAAGTACCGCATGAATGCTGCTGCAGGCTTGAGGTTCTGTTTGCAGTAGTAGTAATGTGGCATTCTGCTGTGACAGCTGTATTGCTTAATTTCTCAATTTCTCAAAGTTTTCATGAGTGAGATCTGTATGTGAACTTTATTCCAGGAGTTGTGGAACCTTTTCTTTCCAGGACATTGTACATTAGGGATGTGCAAGTGCTTTAGTTGCGATACAGAAATGGTGGGTTTTGTCAACAGCTGTTTCTGTTCCATCTCTGTAGTACTGCCATGATTGAATATCAAGCACTTAAATTGAACACAGCTTCTGCAAACCATATATGTATTATAAATCTGAATCTTCTACATACTGTATTGTTCAATGCAGGCTGGGAAACATCATGCTCTAGTTTCAATTTGCTGCTCATTTGCTCTCAGTTTTTCTTGTCCTGTTTGACTGCAGTATAAATCACTCCATGGCATTCTGTCCTGTATTAGAAATCAGATTGGATTCTTCTCACCTGGAGACCCCTCAGTGTGTGATAGCTCAGGTGGTGTTTTGCTACCTGTAATATACATTCAAGACTGTAAACAGAACAGTCTTTCCTAGAAAGATTGCTGTAGTAGTATTGATATGTACCATCCCAGTCTGAGCATCTGATAACCTACTTCAGCTTATTGCAAATATGGACAAAATAACTTGATCTCTCAGCTGTGGCTTTCATCTCTATGTTGCTTAGAGAGTATGTACTACAACTTCCTGTTTCCTATTGCATAGGATGTATCAAAATCCATTCTGTTGCAGTCCTTTTAATTGCAATTTTTCTGATTTCCTTGTTATGTTTGAAGTTTAGTGAAGATCTCTGAAGAGATGAAATTGCATACTTCAGCTCTAACAGAAGGGTGTGAAAGTGGGGTGGCTGAAACGACAGTGGTTTATTTGGGCTCATGACAGTCGGCAGGCAAAGGCAATTTTCACATGCAAAGGTGCTTTCTATTTTGCACTCCTTGTGTTCAAATGACTGTTGGAAATAGTTCTGTTGCATAAGTCTCATGCTTTTGCCCAGCTATTTCTTTCCTGATGTTAGGAATTCTCTGTGTATGTGTCACTTTCTTCCTTTCTTGGAAGTATGCATTAACTGGAATTTAAGTTCATTCTCCAGTTCTGATGTTTGAATGTATAAGTTCATAAATCTAGATACTCTTCAAGACTGCTATGCCCTCAACAGACTCAGCATATAGAAAATCATAATGAATTCTTGGGTCTGAATCTTGTGAATAAATTTCAAGCTTGCAATTTTTTAACCATCTGAGATCTGGTAGTGCTCTGTAGCAGAGAACAATACTTGAGCATGTGCAATTGAAGAAGAAACCCTTTTCAGAAAGGCCTGTCAGCATATACAAGGGTATCCATGAATGATAGTGTGCATTTTAACTCTTGGGACCTGTAGCTTGCCTGAGATCTACTGCCTGCTGTCTGTTAGCAGTGTGTTAAAGCATCACTGTGACATTTTGTCCAGTACTTCAGGGTGCAGCCTGTGTTTTGACAGTTTGGTTTGTTTTTTTTTTTTTTTTTTCTGGATCAGAATAAATTCTGGCGCCATCCCTTTGAAATATTACCTACTGGATACAGTAGCTGTATTTTTTTAAAAGAAAAGGGTAGGTAAGCTAATCGTAGGGTGGACGAATGCAATGTTTTGAAAACAATATACAAGAGAATAGTGAGTTGAGAAACAATCTTGATCATGCCAAGTGATTTAATTAAATCTCACAGTGGAGAGAGCCCCACAATTCTAGTGTGTTCAGTTTGCTTTTGAAAGAACAGATACAATTGTCCTATCACACCTTTGATAACTGGGATTCTGAAGAAAGCTAGATAGGCAGGGCTGCAGTGTAGCTAAGCTAACAGTACAAGCTAAAGTTCCTTGACAGCTCTGGAGATGAGATAAAGAGGTTCTCTGAAGTACCACGTCTAGGGTGATATTTCATCCTGCAGCATGGAAGATAACCTGTTACCTTTTGTGAATGACACCCCTCCTCCCCGGCTTGTGAGAACATAATCTTTTCTCTGAACAAAAACAAACCAAAAAACCCCAAACCACAATTATACTCTGAACTTGCAAGAAAACTGGATTTCATGCTGCTTGTGAAATTCAGTATCCATCCTGTGTTTGTCTTCTATAGCTGAATTAACTATATTAAACCTCAGTTCAACCATATTTTCTCTTTGGTGATATTAATTTCAGTATCTTCCATGTGTATTAAAGAACCTCATGATGTATGAAAGAGCATATTTTCAATATTTTCAGGTAATTGTTTTCTTTTTTTTTTCTTGCCTTTGATAAGAAGGGTTAGTAGTTATTAAATTGCAGTGATCCATGGCTTAACATTGAAAAAACTGGTTTTAAGAAATATGGCTACCTATATTTGATGCAAGTATTCAGCCTTATCAGGTTCATCAAATTTACATCTAAAGATCTTTTGGGATGTCTTGTAACCCATGGTGATGATACTTGGGAATTCCTTTAGTAGTAATATATTAGTAATTCAAGGGGTATAGAAAGCTGTACTTCAATCTCTTCAATGCTCATTTTGAAGCCAGTGCAAGAGACACTTCTTCCATCATAGACAGTAATAAAGGGGTTGACAAAAGCACATGTGTTTAGCTGCTGCTGCTCTTCAAATCTGGAATGATAGTGATAATCAGTTTAAGGTAGTAAAACAATGTACATTATGAATTAAATAAAAAGTAGCTTCCTTTTCTTGAAAGTGCTCAGTAGTCTCCAAGGGGAATTTATGAAAGTCCTGAATTTTTTCCTACCGGCGACTTACTGCACAAAGTTGTGTCTCTGCCTCCCTATTTCATCTCTACCTTTTCATCTTTGTCTTGTAAGCATTACTCCTTAGACCTATGTAGAAAAAGATGTGAGATGCTTAGTTAACCAGTGTGTAGCTTATACTGTTGTCCTGCAAGAATGTTTGCTTATGCCCTTATCAAGAATATTTTGTATGCTCCTCACCAATGTAACTTTTCAAATAATCAGTACTGTATTCTGAACAGCTTTGTCACTGAAACAACTTCTTTTAGGGGAGGGGGAGAATCAGTTGTTACAGATGTAAAATGAAGTTCAAGAGACATCACTTAACTATGCTAGTTTCAGTTTTGCTGTGTAGGTACAACATTAACTTTCCTGTGTCTTCTCTACACTCTCTTTTTGGTGCCATTTCTGGTAAACATATTAAGGGTTATTATTGTTCTAGCATTAATTTCACACTTCACTGATTTCCATGGTAGTTTTTTCCCTTATACATGAAAAGCCCCATCTAAGTTTCAAAAATTGCTTTTAATTTAGCATGATTTTGAGAAGTTTTTTTGAGAAAAGACAGAGTTCATCTTTGTTTTCATATGCTGCACTACTCTGGGCACACTTCCCTACTGGTGGGATGTTACATGAAGTTAGAAGCAGATTAGTCCTGTGCTGATGGTAGGCTCTGGCTGAGGTTATCTCAGTAAGCACCCAAGATCTTCAGGTCAAAAGGACATCAAAGTTATTAGAAACTGGAACAGGCAAAGAATGGTTTAAATAGGTAACTACACTAAAGGGTGAATTCTGAATTCCCCATTTAGTTACTTTAGGATAGCTCAGTGGTTTAACTGCTTCCATAAATATCAGTATGGATTTTTTTTAGTTCATAAACAGCTTCGAGAAGTGTTGATCCTCTGGGTCTAGGATCTCTGCAAATAACCTCGCCATTCTTTATCCTTGGATTAAAACCATGTGCTGAATAAACCTAGTTATAAACAATCAGCACATAATTTCCTCAACCCCACACCTTTTCAGGTCCAGGTCCATGACTAGGCCACCCCAGATCACCTTCTCCAGTATGGTGTGGTGCCCCAGTGTACAATATGCTGGTGACATTTCACCCCACCCTTGATCTGCTGGAGCCAACCTCCATAAGTAAGGTAAGTCCATGTATTTTTCAATGTTGCTTAGTTCTGTAAAGTTTTTATTGTATACCCTATGTATAATTTTTAATGAGGGGCAAAAAACTTTACAAAACCATGTGCTATTGAAAAAGGACTTGTCCTTAAACTATAGGCAGCTTAGAGATAGATGCAGTGTCACCAGCATATTTAGAAATCTCTTCCCAAGACAAAAACAGACAGTTGTTACAGGTGTTGGTGACTTGCACTCTGTGTGCATGTATTCTTAATAAGAACATTTCTAGTTATTTGGAGAACTTGCAGTAGGTTGGATATTAGAATTGGAGGCTACCTTTTCTAATTTCTAGTTGGTAATTGTATTTCATTTGTCGTGAGAATTTACAGAAGAATAAGTTTTTCTATGCAGCTATGCAGTATCTCCAGGCAGTGAATTTTCTCTCGGTTAGTGCTTGTCTTTCACAAGCTGTGTCTTCCACATGACTTAATTTTGTCTGTGTGACACAGTTTTTGTTTGGGTGGCATACAGAAGAGCAGCAGTGTTCATGTATCTTGGATGTACTTTCAAGATTTTAAAAGATCAGCAGTGAGAAGCACAGACATCTGCCCAAATCAGACACTTCTGACCCTTGGAATGTAACATCTTGAATATGTCAAATTTTTCTAAAGTAGGATTGCAAAGGAGAAGCATTAGTAGCAGTTTTTTTGTTGTTGAGATTTTAGTCTTATGTTTAAACTCTTGAATCTACTTAATCTCAGTCTTCAAAGTAAAATTTCCTTCAAGCCTTGAAAGCTGTTTTACTAGGCTATCCCCTTTCATTTCCACTGCTGATTTGTTGGCCCTTCTCAAGGTATGGAGCTGCC
Organism: Agelaius phoeniceus; assembly: GCF_051311805.1. Taxonomy (NCBI): domain Eukaryota; kingdom Metazoa; phylum Chordata; class Aves; order Passeriformes; family Icteridae; genus Agelaius; species Agelaius phoeniceus. Next base: position 22,982 of record NW_027510105.1, on the reverse strand, counting down.
TTATCTGAATCTGAAGTGCCCCTTGATTCCTTTTCTCATGGTACAGTCTTCTCTTGTGACTCTCACAAGTAGAACTTGTGAACTTTAGTGAAGTTAATATTTATTTTAGGATTTCAGCATGTATTTTGTGGCACTGTTCAGCTTTGAGTTACTCTGTTATTTTTTATTTTTGTTTTTCTTCTTATATCTGCTTTATCCTCTGGTATGTTTCATTTCAGATTTTTAGAAGCTTCTGATCATGTATGATCATTTAGGGCTATAAAGGCTCTGTCCTTGTAGAGCATTCTTGACATGTTACTGCACTACAAATGTAATGCAACATCCATCTTAAGGTCTCCTTATTTATTAGCCAGATGGGCAGCATATTGCCTCAAAAGTAGAAGAAGTGAAAATTTCATCAGGCAGTTAGAACTGTATGGTTAACTTCCAGTTCCAAAAGTTTACTCCAGGTGTTGTGTATATCTGTATTTTCACTGGCAAATCCTTTCTTTTCAAGTATATGGTATTTTTAAAAATAATCCTGAATTCCTTCCATGTGGCCTGGATGTAAGAGAGTGCCTTAAATGTAGAAGTTTTAAGTATAAAAAATTAAGCAAAATATGGTATGTTTTCTTCAGTGTGGTAGAAGACTGTGTGAAACTAATTTGCTTGAATTCTTTCATATATGAAATAAACTTTCTTCTGAGTAAAACTAGAAAGGTATTAATGTATAAAGTTGGCATTACTTACCTCAATGGTATTATGCCTGTAAATAATTAATATTTAATTTATTTTTCTTTCTAGCATTTCATCTAGATAGAAGAAATTCACCCCCGAACAGCTTGACACCATGTCTAAAGATTCGCAATATGTTTGATCCAGTTATGTAAGTAAAAGCAGTTATCTGTCTGTATTTCTGCATTCTTTTGGAAGAGTCCATTTCTTACCTCTGAGAGGGGTTTGGAAGAAGTGAAGAAACATGAACATGTTGAAAAAAACAGGTTGTAAAAAAAATGTTTCTCTTAACATCTAGGAGAAGACATAAAAAATCTTAACCATCTGCCTTCTGTCCTTCATTGTATTGCTCTGTGTCTTTGGCTCACTTCTTGAAGGATGTGGCATCAGTCATTGTTATTTGGAGCAATGACTGATCTTTATCCATTAATTAAATTTGTAAATGTTCAATTGTATCAACTGACAGAGGAGACTCATGTGGCCTGACAACAGATTGTAAGTTTTTAAAGTATTGTTCAATATGCTGGAGTATTTGGACTGCTACAAAGCTTGCCCAGTTTGCATTTGAAAGGCTGAATTTAAATCACTTAATACTTTATGGCACTGTGACTGCCTAATTCTGAAGCAAATGGATTTTTGTAGTGGGAACAAATTATTGCTGCGTACTGGCTTCTAATGCTTATGTAATTCTCATAATTTTGAAGTATGTACTCTGTATGAATAAGTAACAAGCCTTGTTTCATGTACCAAAAGCTAAGGAAAAATAATTTTTTTTAAAAATCTTTTAAATCTTCACCCACTCCACTATTCTGTAATATCACCTTTGGCTCTGGACTAGATCATGGTAGGAGTTGGGAACTAACACATAGGTTATGCCAGATAATCCTGTCTAAGCTTTGAAGTCTGTTTGTCCACTGTAAAGACATACAGGGACTTCAATAACTTCTCTGGAGTAAATGATTCCTTAATGTGATAATACAAGGGAAAAATACAGATGCTATGTCTTACAAGGGTACATGTGAGATGCTACCTCAATAATACAACCTATTGATTTGGACAGGAAGTAGGGGAGGACATCAGAGTATGGACACGAGTGATTGCAAAGTTTGGATGTATTTATTCGGCCTTTTTTTTAGCCACACTTAATTAGTTTAGTTCCTTGCCTTCTTAACTGAAAAGGTGTTAGTTAATTTAGCTCAAGACAGTGTTACCCCTTGCATAGAGAAGTACTCCAAACCCCTTTTTTTCAATGTCTAAGATTTAATGTCTGGTCAAAGACACCAGCTTCTGTGGCTTCTATAATAATTTTTAGGTTGCAGTAGGGTGAGCAAGACTGAAATTGCAGGGGTTGTTCTTGAAGCAAATTGATAGTCCTGTAGGAGGATTAAAACATGAGATTTGCTGGGAATTTTAAGTGATATCAACATCCTTATTGTCTTTGCTTCAAAGGAGACTTAGTAATCTGTATTGGTTAGTCTGAGTGGTACTGAAATAAGTCCATTCCTGGAGCTTCACTGTAATATTTATTGGTATGTGGTATTGGCTACTTTCCTGTTTCAGAATGTTAGCAGTTCAAAATGTCTGCTGTTAATGGAACTAATTACTGAGGTGTTATTTTTGTCAGAACAATCTCCCTTTTTAGCCTGTATCTTTGCTGTAAGCTTCAGTGCTTTTTAGCAGTGACCCAGTCCATGCCCAACAGGTGCATTAAAAAGACTAGGAGGAGATGTGTTCTGACACTTGTCTTTAGTGCCTATGTCCAGTCAGCTATTTGGAACATTACAACTTCTAATACATTGACTTTTTGTAGACCTTTTCTTTTGGAAGTTGACCTAGCTCCATTACTGGACTGCTGGATTTTTTTCATAGTGGGATACCTCATCCAATTCCATATTGTACTCCTAGTGCATTCTTCTTCTGTGAGCTGTCTTTCAGAGGACTATTGCTTAAGGAAATAGTTCTTATCATACCCTTGGAGTTATCTTAAAGAAAACCCAAACAGAAATCCAAAGCCCTCAGTGCAAGACAAACTGTATTATTAATCTGCTTGTGTTGTTAGAAGAAGGAGGCTTATGTTCTTGTTCCAGACCAGAAAGGGATGAATGCTTTCATCCATCTAAAACCACCTAAACCCCAGAATGTACCAGTATCTGTGATTAGATTGTCAAGTATTGTTTTGACGTTTGCTGTGGGTGCAAGGTATGTTTAACAAAACTAGTTTTAGCTGCTCTTACAGTGACTGTATACTAACAATAATTACTGAATTCCTTTCAGTGATTACACCAGTAGCTGTTAGAAGCAGCCCCATGAAACAGGTCTTTTTTCTTGACCTGAGAATCATCTGGGAATATAATGGTTAACTTGTTTTTATTAATATTAGCACAGCACATAATCACCTCTCTACTGCCAAAAGTCAGGGAGGAATCATATCAAGGGAACAACTTGTTCAACTTGTTCACTTGTACATTATGAACCCTCACATCACAGCATCAGACTTGTTGTGTGTTCTAGACATTTACTGTGCAAGGCAGAAACATATTTTTTTAACTATCAGTCTAAGCACCAGTTGGATAAGCCCATTTTAGGATAACACCCCACCCCCCCAAATAGAAGTTACTCCTTTTGTATAAATAAAATACACTGTGCAGATTTGTAGGGTTGAGTTTTCTCAAGTGGACTATGGGAGCCAATTTACAGTGTATTCAGTAGGAAAAGTACTTAATCTGTCCCAGAGGCATTTACCAGAAAATGATGTAAAGTTACAGAGAATCCAGACTTAGTAGGGAAGTATGAGAATGTTGCGAATGTTAAAAAAATTACGTAGTCCCTTAAATCTTTCATTGTTTGCCTAGGGAAATAGGTGATCACTGGCATCTAGCAATTCAAGAAGCGATCTTGGAGAAGTGCAGTGACAATGATGGAATTGTTCATATTGCCGTAGACAAAAATTCACGTGAGGTGAGTGTCTTTCCAGTAACATCTTAATACTTCATCCTTTTCAGCTGGACTGGCAAAAAACCCAAATCCCTCTTTCTCTTACTCAGGGCTGTGTGTATGTCAAGTGTCTCTCCCCGGAGTATGCTGGAAAGGCTTTCAAGGCATTACATGGCTCTTGGTTTGATGGTAAGGAATGGGAGTTTATAACAAAACATGGGTAGAAATTACCCATGGGTGCAGAAGATGGGTGCAGTTGGAGTTCTTTTAAATGGTGAAATGTTTGGTATCTAAAGTATTGAGCAGTTAAAAAAAATATAAACAAATAATCAGTAAACTAATTTTGCTGTAATGAAATATTTGTGTTTTACATCCTGAATCAAAATGCAATAATACTGCACTAGAAGGTTTCTCTTTTCCTGTTTCTTTGCCTCGTAGGAAAGCTGGTAACAGTAAAATACCTGCGACTAGATCGGTATCATCATCGTTTTCCCCAGGCTCTTACTTGTAACACTCCACTGAAGCCATCAAACAAACACATGAACTCTATGTCACATCTGCGTCTTCGGACAGGCACAACTAACTCTCAGGGAAGTTCCTGAGAAAACTTTCTACAACTGCTAGGACTGTTACTTGCAACAGGAAAGTTCCTGTTTGGCCGCCGTCTTCCTTTTTTAGTGCTTTTTGTATGTAATACTTTAAAGAATTAAATAAAAGTTCGAACGTTCCAGAAGTCTTGTTTCCAAAGGGACTTAGCAATGAGGCAGTAATACTGAGCTGACAAAAAAGGAAAAACAAGTTGTTTCACAAAGTTTTCTGGGGCTATAGTAAACCGATGCATTTAAGTTTTGCATGAGGAATACCGATTTCATTATACATTTGCAGATGTGGTGACGTATTTTTGCACCAAGAAGTGTTTTTGCTAATACAAAAGCATGGAGAAAAGAAGACTTCTTGTATTTCCATAGTTTCCTGTGAAATAATCTTGTGGGTATTTTGTAACAAGCAACCTACAGTTCCTGATGGTGAATAAGTTAAAAGAAAATTCAGTCAATATTAGTTTTTTGTTGCTATATAAAAATCTTTTTCTGCAGCTGGGGTATGGGGAAAGTGAAATTGGCATTAGTGGTTGCATATCAATGTGAGGGAAGATGAACTGATTGCGGATGTACTGGGTTTTGTATATAAATGTAAATGCTGGTGGTGGCAAAAAGGGTTGTGTTCTGTGAGGATGTCTGCGTCAAAGCAGCAAATAAGCTTCCTATTTTATTCAAAACCTATTGTTTTATATGGTTTGGCTGTACCATGACAAGAGGCCAAATACTTAAAAGTGTTGGATACAGGTTAAATATCTTTTATAGGTTTTATATAAAATACCTTACTGATTTTGTGTGAAAGGTCTGATACCAATTGTAATGAATTCAAATTTGTGAGCAATAAAGAAGCAATTGGCAGATACTGGAAAAATATTTTGTGAAAAGCTGTATTTATTATTACAAGTGTCAGGGCTGTGACAAAATACCATTGGATTAAATGACATTCCCAGTATATTATAACATGTTTTAATTCTCCATTTATGTGTTAAAATTTAAAAATTCCTTCCTTGCAACAATTTTGGCTCATGCAAACTAGTGCAGCTGACAGTAAATCTTGTGATTCCAAGCTTGTAAATTTACTAATGTTTACCTAGAAGTACAAAATTGTTGCTGAGAAGCTTAGTTGCAAATCTAACATTATTGGCTTTACTAATCCCCACTCCTACAACCATTTTACCTAGTTATCCAGCTGAACATCCTGTAGGAGGTGAGACTGGAAGCACACCAGTCCCACAAATTTTACTGAAACTCACTTTACTTTGTAGATATGATGGATCTGCAGCATGAACTTGCACAAATAATGCACGTTTTTCTTACAGTTAAGTAAACATGATGCACACTATTCTGCAACAGGAAATCCTATTGTGCCTTACCTTTGTGCTTTTGTGGGCACCATGTTTATTATTGGAGAGTTTGTTAACTGAAAAATTTTAAATCCTCGGTTTTATGTCTCAGATGCTAATGAATGAGTATATATAATATATAATCAGCCATGCAGAATTCTACTTACCAAGGACAAGTACATATTTTTGACGGGTAAGTGGATTGTGCCAGGTCTGGTAGATTTTTGATGAGTTTTATTATATACATATATGTATATGTATAATATACATGTATATGTATTATATATATGTATATAAACTAATTTTGTTGTATTTGATGTGCATCATAGTAATTTGTTAACCTGACCTTAGTGACCCCATCTTGTGACCTGTTGCAAGAGTGAATGTAAAAATAGCTGTGGCATTTTAAAAGGTCGCCTCGATGCAAATGCATCTATCTTGCTTTTAAGATATATTTCTTGTAAACACTGTACATTTTAATTGTAATATGTACTATTATGCAGCTTATTTTACCTTAAACTGTTAAGTTGACCGATATCCCTTCCTGCAAGACAGGGGAATATGTATAATATCTGAACATTTGAGAAAAATCAGATGTTTGTTGTAACTTGTCACCCTATCCTGTAAAAACAAACAAAAAACCAAACCAGACTCGAATTAAAGGTTTATTAGGGGTTTTTATATGTGTCTCACCTTCTAGATATTTGGGTGTCTCTGACTGAAATGCTTTTCTTATCTGGGGCGGAGGGGGAGATTGATTTGTTACAACCATGTAATTAATTTTTAGTATTTGTTAGGATGTGAACGGGTGCTGCCATGAGCTGACACAGCCGAGTTTCACTTTACTGTCAGCTTGACTTTCGTCCTGATTTTGTACACAGGGAGTGCAGAGACATTACGTTGCTTCCTCAGTCATGCCATGTTGTCTCCCCTGTTAAAGGACAGGGCTGAAAAGCCTTAACCGTGTGCTTTCAGCCTCTTGTGCTTTGAGGTAGAAAGAGTCATGAAAGGGATTTTGATAGAGTAACAGAAGAGGTTGGCTTTTTTTCCTGCCGTTATTTTGCGTTGTTTGAGAATTGTTTTAGTGTCAGGTTGAAGGTTTGGGGGGTTGGAGGGTGTGTAAGTCCATTATTTACATATACGCGTCCCGTGAGGAAGGGGAGCAGGAGGACGAAGAAGTTCAATGTCGTTCAGTTCCATCGTTTTTGGAAGCTAGGCAGGGTGGGCATTGAGCGCTGTGGTAGTTTCGGGGCCAGTGCTAACGTGAGGGGCTGGCTCCGGCTGGGAGCCGTGGGCCGGAGCCGCTGCGGCGCTGGCAGCGTTATCCCCGCTCCCGGCCGGCGCCGCGCAGGCAGCTGAGGGTCACGGCAGCGCCGGCTCCGCTCGGCCCGAGCGCTCCGGCCGGGGCTCTCTTGGAACTGCAGGAACGTCTCTTTAAAGGGGCGAGGAGCCGCTTCGTCGGCCTGCCCGAAGCGCACCTTCGGGATAGGGCGCTTCGGCGGTGCCGCGGCGGCGGGACGGGGCAGGGTCCCCGCCGCCTCCCCGCGCTGCCGGGTGGTGCCGGGCGTGCGGCGGGAGTCTCCCGGCTCCATGTTCATATTTGGCGTTGGCCGCCGGTGCCCAGGAATTTCCCGTCATGCTCCCCGGGCGGCGGGCCCGTCACTGCGCTCCCGCGGGGCGGGGGGGCCGGGGCCGCTCGCTCGCACCCTCGGGCCGCTCCCATGCGCGCTGCGCCGCCGCCGCTGCTCCCCGCGCTCTGCCTGGCGCTGGCGGCCGCCGCAGGAGCCGCAGGTAGGAACGGCAGGTAGGAGCTGCGCCCGGCCCCCCGCCTCCACACCGGCCCCCGCTGCCGTGCCGCGGGGAGGGCGGGCCGGGGGCTGCGGCGGGGGCGAGGGGAGGAGCGGCCCCGGCGGCGCGGGGGGCCGGGCCGGGCCGGGCCGCACCTGCCGGGGCTGCGGCGGGAATGGAGGGGAGCGGGTCGGTGCTGAGGGGGAGCCTGCGGCCCCTGCCGGCGGCGGAGAGGGGGCCTGGGGTCGGGGGTCGCTCGGGTCGGTCCCCGTGTCACGGAGCGAACCCCTGACAGCGCTCGTCGCCCCCGCATCCCGGCCGCATCCCGGCTGTGCCGTTCCCGTGGCCGCCGCAGCGCCTGGACCCTGGCGCGGCGCAGGGCTCCGGGTGTCCTGCGCGGTAGCTGGAGCTCCTGACTCAAACGGGGTGCACAGCAGAATAGCTGGCTCGGGGAAGCAGCGCTTGACCAAGTGCGTAATGAGTTCAGTTCAGCCGCGATCTCCAGCTCGGTAAATTGTGCAGCGCTAGGTCAAAAAAGGAGCTTAAACTTCACAAATGAGCTCAGAAATTGGTTCTGTTATTCTGAGGAAGCTCAGTGTGTTCGCTGACTAGGTTTGTTTGGTGTTATTCTTCTGACAGATACAATCGATGCAAAGGATAAGTATAATTTATTTCTTACGGTCCCTTGCCCTAGTTGATGTAGCTGTACTTGCATCGGAATATTCCTGGAAACAGAAATGAGACTTAATTATGCTTCCTGTGGTATTTGACAAATTAGCTATAAATGCTGTCTTTCCTGCTTGAGCTGAATTTTCAGTCATCACCCTCTTAGCTCAGACTGTCTGAAGGCACAGTGATCTTAAACAAGCATAGCTGTGCATTAAAAATGCCAAATCTAATAGTAGTTATCTACAGATAAGGCCGAATGTCAACCGTTAGCTAGTGATAAATGCTGTAAGGCAGTCTCTGAAGGTGTTCCGACCCTGAACACAGCATTTAGGAAAGTATAGAGCCCTACATTATATATGTCATGCTTTTAGCTCTTTCTCTGTTGTTGCTATTAAAACCATTCTGAAGATGAGCTCTCTGGACAGATAGAAATCAGAATGAAAAATCTGCAATAGCCAGATACTTTGCCTTACTGATACGGCTTGCTTATGGCCAGTCACCTGTAAATGGAACAGCCGTCTCCAGTCCCACTGTATCACAGTGCCACTCATTTGAATCCAGAATTTAATGCTTAGAATTCGTCCTGCTTCTGTTCTTGCCCTTGCTGAGTAGACACAAGTGCTTTCTGTCTTATTTGCTGATGATTCCGAACTTTTTGTTACGTTGCTGCGTGCCTTTGCAGTTTGTCATGATTCCTTGTCTGCCAAATTTGGTTGGTAACAGTGCCCTTTGAGTCTGATTCTGGGAGTAGTTTCCATGTGGCTTGTCATCTTAATCAGACGTTTGCTCATAGTTTCTAAAAGAATCTCCTGCCTCATTTTAGACATGGCTTATTTTAGAACAGTATTTTTCAACTGTTTTTTAAAATTTATGTAGGGAATTAACTATGGCTAGCAGCTTAACCAGAGTTACTAAATAATCCTAGAATTCTGAGATTTAAAAAGTAAATTTAAAGTTCTGCATTGCTTTGTTAAAACTGGCAAAATTAATGGAGTTAAACAATATATAGTTCAGTCCAGAATGTGGTTGGTCAGTCCTTTTCCCATCTGATGTACCTCGGATCTTAATAATACACATTTGGAATGATCTTTTAGGAGAAAAAAACAATTCTAATTTTCTTCCAAAAGCACAATCTTTAAAAATAGTGCCTTTGTAGATGGGGTAATGTTTCTATATTTGATAGCAAAGCCATATAAAGTAGTTGATCCTAGACAAAAATAAAGTCTTTTGACTGATTGACCTTGCTCATTTTTCCAAGTGGTAGCAGTTACACGCTCTCACAGGGGTTAGTTAATTCAGATGTTTATGTCAGTACATACTGTAAGAAGTCCTTATTTTTTGTTCCTACATACCTTTAGAATTCCTTACAGCTGTTTGGTAAGGGCCAGCTTGCACGTGAGGGAGGTATTTGGTCCTTTGCCCTGTTATTTATGAAGGTATGGAGGATCTTGTTTACCTACTCATGTTTTGTCAGCTTTGTAAGCTGATACTTGTTTCTGTACCATTGGAGATCCAGCCTATTTATTACATTAGAAATGCTAGAAAATAGAATTTCTCTATTAGGTGGATTGTTAACGGTTCTTTTGTTACTTATTTTAAAGGATGGGGTAATAAGAGTCAATAGGGAAGGAGAAGAAAACACACGGTTAAGGATTTAATCTTCTCAGACAGAAGGTTAAGAAGTCTGTCTGTCTGCATCTGACTGGCATTGCTACAAGCCAGCAATGCAGTAAAGCCATCCAATTTGGAGATAGCTGTCTTGAGCTGCATAATTCAAGTGAGTGTGTCCTCATTACAGAGCAACTCTTAAGCTACATGCAGCATTATATTAGTCATAGGTAGGGAAAATGACCTTATTTTCCCCTTTCTATTATTTTTCTTTTTCATTAAAAGCTGCAGTTTGGGCAGCACCCAGGCTATGTATGAACTTAAGCTATGGAGGCTTTAACTGATAGGAAAGTGGGATAAACATTGGCCTAATTATAGCTGAGTCTAGCTCTAGTTTATGGATTTCTTAGCCAAAAGACCTCTACATGGACCCTCAAATTCCTGGTGTGTTTATGACATTATAATTAGGAATTACTGTTGAATAAAGTCAGGTGTGGATTTATCTTTCCCTGAGTAACTCTGAAGTTGGTATGCTTATTTTGGAACAAACTACAAGGCTAGACAGAAATAGGGTGTTTCTTGCTCAGGAGTAATCATGTCCATACATGGAGTTATTTCAAGGTTACTTTCTCCACTTAAAAACAGAAGTCTTTTAAACAGAACAACAAAAAACCTGAGAGCTTTTGGGGCTTTGGGGCTTTTTTTTTTGGTGTGTCTCATAGAGTAAGAAGTGGCTACAGGCTAACTTTCCCTTCTCTTACTCACCTTGCTTTGGTAGGATTTCTTGTTATCTTTTCAGAGGCTTCATTTCCCTCAGAAGGATCATTGCTTCTCAGTGAGCTATTAATATGTACTAGCAAAAAAAAAAAAAGCACAAACCCAAAGATTTAAGTCCTTCTCTGTGGTATTTTGTGAATGTATAACCAACTTGCAGTTTTTTTAAAGTAATTTTCAACTAACCACTTAAGAAAAGGAAGGAAACACATATTGCATCATTAATTTCTACCAGAAGTTGAAGAATGTCATTGTGTATTTCAACAGGGATTTTTGTGTCTTTAGTCTGTGAGGACACTGATCTGTATTTTTTGTGTGAAAATAGGGTAGAAGAATTCTTTGAGAAGCCCATTTATGGTGAGGTAATTGGAAATTATAATTTATCTGCTTAGCTCCAGCCTTCTGGTTCTCATTTAGCAACCTCAATTCAGCATTATCTGAAAACCACATAATCTAGCAACTAGATCTGGGAATAAAGAGGCTTTTTGCAATAAGGACTTTAAGATCTGAGGAATTGAACGATACTAGCCCAAAACAGGCAAGAACAATACTTACACTTACAAGGCGCTAACCAGTTTTGCAGTCCTCACAGACTTAAATTATAGTTTAGCATTGTTTTGTGAAATAATTAATAGCATAAATACTTCTTTATTTCCAGAAAGTTTTGGATTTAAACGTGATTCAGCTTGGACAAAGTCTAAAGACAGGACTTCTGCAGAGGTCCCCAGTTTGCTTTTTCCTTTCAGTAGCATCTGAACATCAGGATTAATGATTTCTTTCAACTGTGGGCAGCAGCTTAGCAAAATGTACATGGCGTGCTAATGCATTGTTTTGTTGGGAAGTGTTACCTCATCCAAGAAATTTAAAGAGTAATGTTGTGCATGGCATTTGGAAGTATTTCCCCACGGGTGTCTTTAGCTCTGTGTTCTTCCAAAAGGGGACAACGCCTTTGCATTTCACCTGATGGAAAACAAATCCCTACCACCAGGGAACAACAATAGTGCTGATGGAATGTAGCTGCCAAATGCCACCACTTTCACTCTCACTACACAATGAAAATGGAAAAAAAAATTCAACACATGGAACCTTAGCAGCTTCCTGGGGAAGTGATCCATGCCAGTTGTTGCCAAAAGGAAACAGCCCACAAAGTGTTCCTTCTGGCTGAGGGATTGCCCTGTTCTTGTTCCTCTCCATTCCCCTGTGCATGGTTCTCAGGGAAATCTGCAGGCGAGGCTGTTCCAGATGCCTGCACAGAGAGTGGAGGTGATTTTAACAACTTCTAGGACTTTCAAGGTGGATTGGTGGGTGGGAGCCACATGGATGTGTGGAACTCTTTCAGTTCATGCAGCACAGTGAGTCTGGCCTTGGCTTTCTGCAGCTGGTTCAAGAGCAAGCATTGATGTCTTGGTTTGGAAAGAGAGGTGTCTGCTAAGGAAGGCAGGAGCCTCCCTTGAAATGGAAAATGTAAACCCCCACCCTCCAAATTGCTATAAATTTTAAATTAAGGGGCACTCAGGCAAAAATATGGGAGCAGGAATAGCAGTTCTTTATTAGGGAAGAAAATAAAAAGATAAGATAAACAATGCAGTAAGCCAAAACAACACTGACAGAGTCAGAACACAACCTGACACCCTGTTGGTCAGGGTATTGGTAGCAGTCCAATTGGAAATGTGGCTGCAGCCCTCCTGGAGTGTCAGGCGTGGTTCTGTTGGAACAGGGATCCTGTAGAAAGGGTGTAGTCTTCCTCTGAAGATCCAGTGGAAGAGGCAGCTGTTCCTCTGGGAAATCCAGGGGAGAAGCCGTGTTGGTGTTCCAGAATCTCAAGATTGTATCCAGGTAGGAATGCTTGGCTCCTCCCTCTGGGCAGAGCATCTCACAATGGGATGCTATAGTCCTTATCAGTCATGCAGTGACATTCAATAGCCTGTTATCAGCAGATGTCTCCCCAGAGGGAGGGGTAGTTGTGGAAGAGATAAGGAAAACTGCCCACTTAACAGAAGACAACTGCCATACAGATAGCAAAAAGAATACATCTTGCCTTGCAATCTGGGACAATTGGTTTGCTATAAAGTTGCTCAGTTGGCTAAGAAAAATGGTTGAATATACAAGCAGGCTTTGCCACCTGGGTCAGATTGTCACCATCCTGCTGCTGGGAGGAAGCTTGATATTCAACATAAAACCAGTGCAGATCCACTCTAGTGTGTCCTGATTATGAACAGTCAGAGCTTACACTCTAGTTCAAGTCGAATTTGTTCTAATGGGTGATTCAGTAGTGCACTGATCCAGTCTGCACAATGCTGAAACCAAGGCTTGCAGGTCAGATTGGTTGGGCTTCCCCTCCTGCACACCAACAGCATTGTCAGTAGCCATAGCACAGGTGTGTGAGAGAGATGGGAATAGGACAGGAGAAGATGCTTTGGCTTCCAGCTCAGGGACAGGTGGAAAAGTAGAGGTGAATCAGTCAACTGTGTGAAGTTACAGCCCTGAGATGCAAATTCAGAAACTGCAAATAAAATTATTTGAGTTTTCTATAGTGTTATCACCTCTGCTTTTGAATGGCTACAGAAAAGGAAAATCAGCCCTGCCAGTCAATGTCTTAATATTTAACTGCTATGTACTTTTAGACTGTATCTTCATTTTTTCTTTTTTTTCAGAATTAAAATCAGTGCTTCATCAGGTCTTGTATGTACATGGTGGAAAAATACACTGTGCAAACAGCACATCTCTTAACATCTCTTTTCATGAGAGAAACCAAATTGCCTATGTGCATGCTTGTTCTGTGTACTCCTGCTTTTACTTAAAGGCAAGCTCACAAAAGGGACAAGATCTTGTAGCAAATTAGTGGCTCACTGGGACCCACCATATGCTCCTGGTATCTAAACTGCTACCTGGCATCCCTCGTCCAAAAACACAAGGCAGCTTTGCTACTCGCCTCTGAACTTGAGAGAGGTGCTGGTTTGTTCCAATTTATTCTAGCAGTTGTTGAACCATGCTGGGAAGGATTACAATAGATATTTTGTAAGACTCTAGGTTCTTCTCATGAAGTCTTAAAATGTGAAATGGGGAAAAACAAGCTCTTTTTGTTGCTCAGTTACGTATGAATTACAGGCATTCTGCTCTAATGACAGTCAAGTAATAATTGTGGCAGTAATAAAGACAGTGTAATAGCTGAGTGATGTAATACTATTTAAGATGAGGGGAAGATTTTCAGAGCATTATCCCATTTCCACAATCACTCTTGTAGACTAAACAAGCCAAGTGCTTAAAAGTTTTTGCAGGGATTTGGCTTTCTGAACCACTCTTTTTGTTTTTACTTCTCCTCTGGGCTTTCCTCAACTGTTTCTGCCCTACACCCCAAACCAGAAGCATATTCCAAGTGATGCCTCGCTGCTACTGAGCAGACCAGACTTCCTCCCCAGTCCCTCCTGTTGTGGATTACGTTTCTCTTTTTTAATATACTCCAGATCTTATCTGCCTTCTTTTTTTTTTTTTTTTTAATAGTTTCACACTGTTGGCTCAATTTATTGTAACTGTTACCTTGACAAGTTTTTCTGCTGTACTGCTGCTAGTCTGGAATTCTTTTGATTATTTTGTGCATTCGAAGATTTCTTTTAAAGTCTAAATGTGATTCTTTGTACTTGGCTGTATTGAATTTTATCTTGCTGGTTTTTGACCATTTCTCCAATCTATTAAGACCATCTTGAATTCTGCTCAGCTCTTCAGGGTGTTTCACACTCCTTGCAGGTTGGTGTCTCTGCAGTTTTAGTAGGACTACTTGCTGGGTTTTGGCCCTGGTCTGTAGGAGAAGTGCTGAACGAGTGTGTTTATTCAAGCAGCTCTGCACCTGTGATATAGGACCTTGATCCAAAAGAAAAGTGCTTTTCCAATTTGCTTTGTCTAAAAGTATTTTACGTTTGAGATCAGTTTGATTTGCTGCTTTCCTTCTGCCTGCAGAGTACAAGGAAAGAAGGAAAGTATGTTAGTTATGGGGTTAGATTTTGGCAAGACCATCATGGTGGCTCACTGCTTTCCAATTTTCATTGCCTGTTTATGGATTGTTTAGTATTTTGCTTCAAAAGCTTTCTGTGTGTTGAAGATAGATTTATGGCCATGTAATTCACTAGTCAGTCTTTTCTTCCTTTTTAGAAATGGATATTACCCTCTTCCTCTTGAGATTTTGTAAAGGCAAAAACCTTTCAAAAATCCTCCAAGGTACATGCTCTTTTCTGAACAATTTCCCCTCCTTGTTTCCCAAGTGCTTAGGATAAATTTCTTAATCTGTCTAAGAGGAAGAGCAACCTCAGGGAAAGGTTTCAGGCACACAGGACCGCTCCATCATCCTGGAATACAGTGATCAACATTAGTCTGCCTAATTTCTGATACTCTCATATTTATGCAGCTAAAGTACCTAAGGTGCAGTTCCTAAGCATGAGATAGAAAGCTTGATAGACTTTGATAAAGATTTCTCTTAAAAAAAGAAAGAAAGAAAGAAAGGAAAGGAAAGGAAGGAAGGAAGGAAGGAAGGAAGGAAGGAAGGAAGGAAGGAAGGAAGGAAGGAAGGAAGGAAGGAAGGAAGGAAGGAAGGAAGGAAGGAAGAAAGAAAGAAAGAAAGAAAGAAAGAAAGAAAGAAAGAAAGAAAGAAAGAAAGAAAGAAAGAAAGAAAGAAAGAAAGAAAGAAAGAAAGAAAGAAGCAAGCTTTGGCAACTCCAGTGACAATTTTTGTGCAGAGCAAGGTCTGCACAAGAGATTTGAAGTTTCAAAGTAGTCACTGCAACTACTTCAGGCAATTGCCTCTGCTGTTTCTTAAACAGCCCTATTTCCAACCTGATAATCTGATGTGTTGGTTTTATTTTCTTTGTATGTTACAAAGTTTTTGTTTTTTTCTTTGTATTGTATTGTTACAAAGTGTGAAATTAGCAGATGGGCTTAATTGATTATAGGTTATGGTTTATTAATTTTGTTATTTGCTTTGCCAAGCAACTACACAGAATTCAAACATATAGATAACTGTATGAGAATGTGAATTTTTCTGTACATACATACCAAGGCTCTAAAAATAACATACTGAGCAAATGTATCAGAATTCTCATCAGTAATTATGATTTCAAAAATACTCCAGGTGGACATAGAGCTGGCATGTCCTTCATTGTTTTATCCTGCTTGGGGATGCTGAAGGCTCTCACTGAGACGTGCTGAAGTGAGCTGCAGGAAAAGGGCCCTGTCCTTGGGTTGAAGCTGAGTTGCTGAGATTTCATGCCCCTGAGGTCTGGGGGCATGTCCGAGTTGCTGAGGATTTCTAGTGTCAGAGTGATGTGAAATATCAGGACCAAGATGGGAAAGAGGGGCCCTGATGGTATAAGTGCAGGATTTTGTTTTTTTGGAGCACGAGTCCAAGTAGGACAGAAACAAGCTGCATTTTGGGGCAATGCTTAATGAAGTTCCTGACAGCTGGCTGTGCTGGGGGGGGGCTGCCAGCAGATGCCTGCTGCTGCCTCTGCTGAAGGAAGTGGAACAGATGTCACTTTTAAGAATAGATTATGCAAAGAAAATGTCAACATTTATCTTAAAATATTGATCCAGGGGAAAGCTAAATTACAAAGCCTTGAAAGTAGCTGAAGGTTGGGAAGAGGAGAACAGAGTTGGTGCCTGCATTGCTGCCCTGTGCCACCCCAGCTGCACCAGCACTGCCTGGGGTGCTCCACACATGCCTGTGTGGCTGCTGCCAGGCCTGGCACTGCTGTAAGTCTGCTTTAACAGAGCAGGAGAAAATATTTATGGGTTTTTTTCCCTGAAGGTAAGTGCTTTTTGCTCTGCAGAAAAGGTTTTGCATGGTTATTGCAAGTCCAGCTGGAGGAGTATAGGATGAATATTTTGCCTTTTAAATGCATTTAGGCCTGGGAAATGTGGATTGACAAAAATGTAAAGTTTTATAAATATTTTCAATCAATTAAAAGAGGTGGAAGAGACACCTTAGTGTTTTAGACACTTGGAAGAGGACGGAAGAGAAGGGAAATAATTTAAGCAAGTTTTGCTAGAATTAATACTTCTTTTGTTCAAGATTTGAAAAATAGCTTTAGGATGCCTAAAGATGCAGATCCTTGTGCTGCACAGACAGTGTAAATACATTTGGCTAATTAAAAAATAAAATGCTATGTTTGTGGATTTTAAAACTGCACTGGAATGAAAATCACAATTCAGCTCACAGATTCCATGTAACATTTTTCATTGAAAAAGTTTGTCTTTGGAAGGTATTCAGTGGCTGGAGCACCTCTTCTATGAGGACAGGCTGAGATAGCTGGGTTTGTTCAGCTTTGAGAAGAAAAGGCTCTGGAGAGTCCTTAAAGCCCCTTCCAGTACCTGATGGGGATACAAGAGAGCTGGAGAGGAACTTGTTACAGGGGCCTGGAGTGACAGGACAAGGGGGAATGGCTTTTAACTGGGAATAGGTTTAGATTGGATATTAGCAAGAAATTCTTGGCTGTGAGGGTGGTGAGGGACTGGAACAGGTTGCCTGGAGAAGCTGTGGATGCCCCATCCCTGGAAGTGTTTGAGGACAGACTGGATGGTTTTTGAGCAGCCTGGTCTCAGGGGCACGGAAGGTGCCCCTGTCCGTGGCAGAGGAGTTCGAACCAGGTGATCCTAAAGTCCCTTCCAACCCAGCCTATTCTGTGATTCTATGGCTCTACAACATTTTCTCTTGTAAAAAGGAGAGTCTTGAATAAATGTTTTTATCCTCGAACTTAACTAAATACAGGTAGGTGTACATATAATCGTGCTTATTAAATGGCAGAAAATTTGGGTAGTGGTTTAAAATCAAGTGGTCTTTATATTTGAATCAAATTTATTTCTGTTAGGACAGAAATAGTTTTCCTTGCTCTGTCACTTTTCAGTCATTGATACTCAGTATTCACTCAAAGCTTAAGTTATACTCTTTCCTTACTTGCTGTGGTATCTTCTTGCTGCTCTTCATAAAAATAAAAGTACAACCTTGACAAGAGAAGACTTAGGAGTTTCTGTTTTACTTGATGGTATTTTATTTTGTTATGTATTGGATGTTTGAGGTTTTTTTCAGCTTCATAAAGGTTCTTTGGATTTTGGATGATAAATGTTCCTATTGCAGTGTGCAAGGCATTATTTTGTGTTTGTTTTTATTTGTTTTTGGTTTTGTTTTTGCAATGTCAGACCTTCTCCATGCTATAATTTAAAAAAATATTTTTGGATAAAAGGCTGAGTTTTTCTTGTATATTCATAAGGCTGCTCTGCATACCATCGTGACACAGTCTGAATGATCAAAGTTACATTTTTAAAGGATGCTTTTGTTCTGTTGACATATGCGTAGACCTGTGCGTGCTGTTTGAAGGACAACTCACGGGGCTGTGCAGCGTGTTTTGTATCAAAGGGAGCTGGCACCGCTCGGTGGTGAGGAGCGGTATTGGTTTGTACAGAAAGCCACGTGGAACATTTCCATGTAAGGGAGACTGCTGGGGAGAGATTGGCAGCTATGATGTCTTCAACTCGAAGTGCTTTTCTAGCAGCTGGGCTGATAAAAAAAGAAA
>NW_027510105.1:0-2500 GCF_051311805.1 Agelaius phoeniceus | reverse complement strand
CCTGGAATAGAAAAAATGAGAAATTTTTCAAGATGTTGAAAGGATCATGATTCTCAGAAAAGACCCATTTAAGAATAGTTTACGACTGTTGTAGTTATAAACTCACTGCCATAAAAGGAATGTGCTGTATGTTGGCAGCCTACCAAGTCAGGGAAAATGAAAGTGCAGCTCAGCACTATTTCAGTGCATCAGATCTGGGAGGAGCAGGAGTGGAGGGGAATCCCAATTGACCTATATTTACTTTCCTTTGGGAAGTATTGCCAGTTATAACTATTGGGAAACAATCTGCAAATGACAGATGTATAAGCACTTGCAAGACTGAGGGACTCACTGGTTTCTGCCCTTAGCCAAGAATTCTCTTTCATCCCAGGCTTGGGGACTCCTTGTTTGTCTTGTTTCTTCCCTTCCTTGGGGTTGCTGCTTTTTTGTGTCTCTTTGCAATTTCACTTTTCCCATTTCATCTGTTGTTCACAAGGCCTGTGTTGTCTTGTCTCTACGTTAATGAAATCTCCTTCCATTTTACTACCCTCCCTAAGGACCAAGTGAGAGTCCCTCACAAGGACCTTCTTCTGTATTACTTCAAGCAGAAACAATTGCCTCTCTCCTGCACTTGTTTTCAGTGTAGCATGGATGTCCTCCACATCCCCACAGGCCACATCCTTTGGTTGTTTGGATATCAGTATCAGTGTTCTGCTGTGTGTAAATGTTAGTTGTAAAATAAGGAGAAATGAAGCCCACAGTTTTCTTGTCCATAGGAGCCAGTTGCTGAACAGGGAGACATTAATATGTCTTTCCTCTTGTTGCTTTTTTGGAGGGTACAGCCTTCAAAAACTCATTTGTTTTGATTATCTTCTCACTTCTCAGGCTCTTTAAATTTGGCCCATGGACACATCCTAGGGCTTTAGTCACACCAGCCTCGTTGTTGCCGAGCTGGTTTTTTGCTAGCGGGAGAGGGGGAACTACAGTGGCTGTGCAGTGGCCAGTTCAGCATAGTGTTGAACTGCAGTGGCCAGTTCAGCATACAGAAAGGGTTATTCCTGTGAGAGACAGTAAGCTTTCCAATTTAGGCAGCTGTTATTAGAGAGAATGTAAGCTCAATTTGGTAATTAGAGGAAAATTAAATATACGTCTTTGTTTTCTGCTCAGATGTAGTGTTTTTCTTTTATAAGTATAAATAATTTTTCTATTCTGGAGAACCATTCTAATACAAATGGAAAGATATGGTGCCTCCTCACATCACATATGGTGCCTCCTCACATGGCATATCTTTTTGTCAGCAGTTGGAATCAGTGAGATTATGCTGAATTGTGTGCAGAGATTTCAGAATCTGGTTTGCTTTCCAAGATTTTTCATTATTATTTTATTGGAAAGATAATAATTTTAGGCTGTATGATAACCTAAAATCTGTTGTGAGAATCTCGTCTCTCTTACATGGAGGGCTGAAGTCTGGGTAATAAAGCTCAGACTAAAGGTTGAACTCCTAAAAATATCTCTGATTCACCTCAGTAGGAACCTTTATGCAGCCTAAGGATAAAGTGTGGAGGACATTAGTCCATATGGCAATGCCTGTCAATTGTGTATCACAGAGTGGGACTCGGTGTGAGCAGATGAGCATTTCTGCTTATTCTTCTTTTCTGCTTTCCCCTGTTTTATATCTGATCTCAACCTTTAGACTTTACTTCTTCCTTCCCTACTCCCACCATGAACAGAAGCTGCTGAAGCATCCCAGCTAGAATATGAAAAGGATACCTCAGGAATGTCCATAGACTGGACTGGATAACCCCATTTCACAGGAGAAGGAGGACAGGCCAGAGGGCACCATGAGGAAGCTGAGGAAGATGTGGGACTGGGGAGGGCCCTGTGTGCCCCTCGAGCCTGAGCAGCCCTGGTGTGTGCCATGCTTATTGTGCCCAGGCAGGTGTCTGCCACCTCCAGCCCTGCTGGCTCTGCTGCAGTTCATGGTATGGAACACTGAATAGCCTCCACATTTAGGGACTTGTCTGGTTGCTTTGCAAATTATCATTCCTATAAGTAAGGGCCATTAAACACTTGGATCTGACAGTATCCTAAAGCATATGTGGGGCAAACTGGTGCTTGAAAATGTCTTATGTGTGTTTTGCAGGAAGGTTTTTAGGTTGGAGTTTCAGTTGCTCCGGGAAGGATTTAAGAATACAATCCAGTATAAGAGAATATGTAAAATTCAAGAAAACAAAATGGTTTTGAACTTCACTGTTTAGGCTCCTTTCTAATGACAGTACTAACTTCAAGTTTAAACCTGGACATTTCCTGACATTCCATTCAAATATTACAAGGTATGGCAGTAATTACCTCTTTTATCAGGGCACAATGTAAACTTCCTAAAAGGAGACAGGATTGCCATTTGGTTTGTACATTCCAGCACAAGCAGCTAAGGGGAGCATGCTTTAACTGAGAGTCTTAAAAGGGAAGTGGGAATTCAGGTCTAATACTTCAGATTTCTGTGGCTGTAATTGAGAAGCTA
>NW_027510104.1:0-37585 GCF_051311805.1 Agelaius phoeniceus | reverse complement strand
GAATGGCTACGCCGCCCCCTTTTATCCCAGTTCTCTTCAATGCTCACAGCTGCAGCCCATCAAGGACAACCAGGACCTGTGGGACAGATATTCAAATAGAATCCATTTCCTCTACTCTAGCCAGTAAGTAGTACCCTACAAGTCCTCAGAACCCCAAAGGCCACCTTTCATCTGACACCCAGACCCTGGGGAAAGGACTTCTTTTTCCCATGGCAAATGGCCTCCCTTGGCAGCCACTCACCCTGGCAGAAAGTGGGAGCCTAGCTAGAATGATGCAATCGTTGCTGGATTTTTCCAAAAGAAAAGCTGGCAGCAACTAGGGCCCTGGAAGTACTTAGAGCCTCAAACGCCACCTTGAACATATTCCTGAGACCCTGGGGAAAGGACTTCGTTTTTCCCATGGAAAATGGCCTTCATTTGTGGCCACTCTGCCTGGCAGGCAGGGCAGTGCCAAGCCAGGAATCTACAAACTGTGCTGGATCCTTCCAGAACGAAAGCTGCCAGCAACTAGGACCCTGCAAGTCCTTACAGCCCCAGATGCCACCAGTCATCTGACACCCAGAGCCTGGGCCAATGACTTCGTTTTCCCCATGGAAAATGGCCTCCATTTCTGGCCACTCGCCCTGACCAAGAGGGTGGTGCCCAGCAAGAAATTTGCAAGCTTTGCTGGATTGCTCCAAATCTAAAGCTACCACTTGTTGTTGTTCTATTTCTCTAGAGTCCCATCATGCTGTTCTCAGATTGCTAAAGTCCATACCTCCTCGGTGTGTTCTTATGGCTGCAGATCTTCACAGCACAGACGCTTTCTTCTGCATGCTGTTCTTTCCCAGTTCAGGGCTCCTTCAAGGCTCTCCCTGAATGGCTAAGCCGCCCCCTTTTATCCCAGTTCTCTTCAATGCTCACAGCTGCAGCCCATCAAGGACAACCAGGACCTGTGGGGCAAAGCCTCTAGACAGATATTCAAATAGAATCCATTTCCTCTACTCTAGCCAGTAAGTACTACCCTACAAGTCCTCAGAACCCCAAAGGCCACCTTTCATCTGACACCCAGACCCTGGGGAAAGGACTTCTTTTTCCCATGGCAAATGGCCTCCCTTGGCAGCCACTCACCCTGGCAGAAAGTGGGAGCCTAGCTAGAATGATGCAATCGTTGCTGGATTTTTCCAAAAGAAAAGCTGGCAGCAACTAGGGCCCTGGAAGTACTTAGAGCCTCAAACGCCACCTTGAACATATTACTGAGACCCTGGGGAAAGGACTTCGTTTTTCCCATGGAAAATGGCCTTCATTTGTGGCCACTCTGCCTGGCAGGCAGGGCAGTGCCAAGCCAGGAATCTACAAACTGTGCTGGATCCTTCCAGAACGAAAGCTGCCAGCAACTAGGACCCTGCAAGTCCTTACAGCCCCAGATGCCACCAGTCATCTGACACCCAGAGCCTGGGCCAATGACTTCGTTTTCCCCATGGAAAATTGCCTCCATTTCTGGCCACTCGCCCTGACCAAGAGGGTGGTGCCCAGCAAGAAATTTGCAAGCTTTGCTGGATTGCTCCAAATCTAAAGCTACCACTTGTTGTTGTTCTATTTCTCTAGAGTCCCATCATGCTGTTCTCAGATTGCTAAAGTCCATACCTCCTCGGTGTGTTCTTATGGCTGCAGATCTTCACAGCACAGACGCTTTCTTCTGCATGCTGTTCTTTCCCAGTTCAGGGCTCCTTCAAGGCTCTCCCTGAATGGCTACGCCGCCCCCTTTTATCCCAGTTCTCTTCAATGCTCACAGCTGCAGCCCATCAAGGACAACCAGGACCTGTGGGACAGATATTCAAATAGAATCCATTTCCTCTACTCTAGCCAGTAAGTACTA
The DNA here is from genome assembly GCF_051311805.1 of Agelaius phoeniceus. Taxonomy (NCBI): domain Eukaryota; kingdom Metazoa; phylum Chordata; class Aves; order Passeriformes; family Icteridae; genus Agelaius; species Agelaius phoeniceus. The sequence goes on along the minus strand of NW_027510104.1, from coordinate 35,727 downwards.
CCCTACAAGTCCTCAGAACCCCAAAGGCCACCTTTCATCTGACACCCAGACCCTGGGGAAAGGACTTCTTTTTCCCATGGCAAATGGCCTCCCTTGGCAGCCACTCACCCTGGCAGAAAGTGGGAGCCTAGCTAGAATGATGCAATCGTTGCTGGATTTTTCCAAAAGAAAAGCTGCCAGCAACTAGGGCCCTGGAAGTACTTAGAGCCTCAAACGCCACCTTGAACATATTACTGAGACCCTGGGGAAAGGACTTCGTTTTTCCCATGGAAAATGGCCTTCATTTGTGGCCACTCTGCCTGGCAGGCAGGGCAGTGCCAAGCCAGGAATCTACAAACTCTGCTGGATCCTTCCAGAACGAAAGCTGCCAGCAACTAGGACCCTGCAAGTCCTTACAGCCCCAGATGCCACCAGTCATCTGACACCCAGAGCCTGGGCCAATGACTTCGTTTTCCCCATGGAAAATTGCCTCCATTTCTGGCCACTCGCCCTGACCAAGAGGGTGGTGCCCAGCAAGAAATTTGCAAGCTTTGCTGGATTGCTCCAAATCTAAAGCTACCACTTGTTGTTGTTCTATTTCTCTAGAGTCCCATCATGCTGTTCTCAGATTGCTAAAGTCCATACCTCCTCGGTGTGTTCTTATGGCTGCAGATCTTCACAGCACAGACGCTTTCTTCTGCATGCTGTTCTTTCCCAGTTCAGGGCTCCTTCAAGGCTCTCCCTGAATGGCTACGCCGCCCCCTTTTATCCCAGTTCTCTTCAATGCTCACAGCTGCAGCCCATCAAGGACAACCAGGACCTGTGGGACAGATATTCAAATAGAATCCATTTCCTCTACTCTAGCCAGTAAGTACTACCCTACAAGTCCTCAGAACCCCAAAGGCCACCTTTCATCTGACACCCAGACCCTGGGGAAAGGACTTCTTTTTCCCATGGCAAATGGCCTCCCTTGGCAGCCACTCACCCTGGCAGAAAGTGGGAGCCTAGCTAGAATGATGCAATCGTTGCTGGATTTTTCCAAAAGAAAAGCTGGCAGCAACTAGGGCCCTGGAAGTACTTAGAGCCTCAAACGCCACCTTGAACATATTACTGAGACCCTGGGGAAAGGACTTCGTTTTTCCCATGGAAAATGGCCTTCATTTGTGGCCACTCTGCCTGGCAGGCAGGGCAGTGCCAAGCCAGGAATCTACAAACTCTGCTGGATCCTTCCAGAACGAAAGCTGCCAGCAACTAGGACCCTGCAAGTCCTTACAGCCCCAGATGCCACCAGTCATCTGACACCCAGAGCCTGGGCCAATGACTTCGTTTTCCCCATGGAAAATGGCCTCCATTTCTGGCCACTCGCCCTGACCAAGAGGGTGGTGCCCAGCAAGAAATTTGCAAGCTTTGCTGGATTGCTCCAAATCTAAAGCTGCCACTTGTTGTTGTTCTATTTCTCTAGAGTCCCATCATGCTGTTCTCAGATTGCTAAAGTCCATACCTCCTCGGTGTGTTCTTATGGCTGCAGATCTTCACAGCACAGACGCTTTCTTCTGCATGCTGTTCTTTCCCAGTTCAGGGCTCCTTCAAGGCTCTCCCTGAATGGCTACGCCGCCCCCTTTTATCCCAGTTCTCTTCAATGCTCACAGCTGCAGCCCATCAAGGACAACCAGGACCTGTGGGACAGATATTCAAATAGAATCCATTTCCTCTACTCTAGCCAGTAAGTACTACCCTACAAGTCCTCAGAACCCCAAAGGCCACCTTTCATCTGACACCCAGACCCTGGGGAAAGGACTTCTTTTTCCCATGGCAAATGGCCTCCCTTGGCAGCCACTCACCCTGGCAGAAAGTGGGAGCCTAGCTAGAATGATGCAATCGTTGCTGGATTTTTCCAAAAGAAAAGCTGGCAGCAACTAGGGCCCTGGAAGTACTTAGAGCCTCAAACGCCACCTTGAACATATTCCTGAGACCCTGGGGAAAGGACTTCGTTTTTCCCATGGAAAATGGCCTTCATTTGTGGCCACTCTGCCTGGCAGGCAGGGCAGTGCCAAGCCAGGAATCTACAAACTGTGCTGGATCCTTCCAGAACGAAAGCTGCCAGCAACTAGGACCCTGCAAGTCCTTACAGCCCCAGATGCCACCAGTCATCTGACACCCAGAGCCTGGGCCAATGACTTCGTTTTCCCCATGGAAAATGGCCTCCATTTCTGGCCACTCGCCCTGACCAAGAGGGTGGTGCCCAGCAAGAAATTTGCAAGCTTTGCTGGATTGCTCCAAATCTAAAGCTACCACTTGTTGTTGTTCTATTTCTCTAGAGTCCCATCATGCTGTTCTCAGATTGCTAAAGTCCATACCTCCTCGGTGTGTTCTTATGGCTGCAGATCTTCACAGCACAGACGCTTTCTTCTGCATGCTGTTCTTTCCCAGTTCAGGGCTCCTTCAAGGCTCTCCCTGAATGGCTACGCCGCCCCCTTTTATCCCAGTTCTCTTCAATGCTCACAGCTGCAGCCCATCAAGGACAACCAGGACCTGTGGGACAGATATTCAAATAGAATCCATTTCCTCTACTCTAGCCAGTAAGTACTACCCTACAAGTCCTCAGAACCCCAAAGGCCACCTTTCATCTGACACCCAGACCCTGGGGAAAGGACTTCTTTTTCCCATGGCAAATGGCCTCCCTTGGCAGCCACTCACCCTGGCAGAAAGTGGGAGCCTAGCTAGAATGATGCAATCGTTGCTGGATTTTTCCAAAAGAAAAGCTGGCAGCAACTAGGGCCCTGGAAGTACTTAGAGCCTCAAACGCCACCTTGAACATATTACTGAGACCCTGGGGAAAGGACTTCGTTTTTCCCATGGAAAATGGCCTTCATTTGTGGCCACTCTGCCTGGCAGGCAGGGCAGTGCCAAGCCAGGAATCTACAAACTGTGCTGGATCCTTCCAGAACGAAAGCTGCCAGCAACTAGGACCCTGCAAGTCCTTACAGCCCCAGATGCCACCAGTCATCTGACACCCAGAGCCTGGGCCAATGACTTCGTTTTCCCCATGGAAAATGGCCTCCATTTCTGGCCACTCGCCCTGACCAAGAGGGTGGTGCCCAGCAAGAAATTTGCAAGCTTTGCTGGATTGCTCCAAATCGAAAGCTGCCACTTGTTGTTCTTCTATTTCTCTAGAGTCCCATAATGCTGTTCTCAGATTGCTAAAGTCCATACCTCCTCGGTGTGTTCTTATGGCTGCAGATCTTCACAGCACAGACGCTTTCTTCTGCATGCTGTTCTTTCCCAGTTCAGGGCTCCTTCAAGGCTCTCCCTGAATGGCTAAGCCGCCCCCTTTTATCCCAGTTCTCTTCAATGCTCACAGCTGCAGCCCATCAAGGACAACCAGGACCTGTGGGGCAAAGCCTCTAGACAGATATTCAAATAGAATCCATTTCCTCTACTCTAGCCAGTAAGTACTACCCTACAAGTCCTCAGAACCCCAAAGGCCACCTTTCATCTGACACCCAGACCCTGGGGAAAGGACTTCTTTTTCCCATGGCAAATGGCCTCCCTTGGCAGCCACTCACCCTGGCAGAAAGTGGGAGCCTAGCTAGAATGATGCAATCGTTGCTGGATTTTTCCAAAAGAAAAGCTGGCAGCAACTAGGGCCCTGGAAGTACTTAGAGCCTCAAACGCCACCTTGAACATATTACTGAGACCCTGGGGAAAGGACTTCGTTTTTCCCATGGAAAATGGCCTTCATTTGTGGCCACTCTGCCTGGCAGGCAGGGCAGTGCCAAGCCAGGAATCTACAAACTGTGCTGGATCCTTCCAGAACGAAAGCTGCCAGCAACTAGGACCCTGCAAGTCCTTACAGCCCCAGATGCCACCAGTCATCTGACACCCAGAGCCTGGGCCAATGACTTCGTTTTCCCCATGGAAAATTGCCTCCATTTCTGGCCACTCGCCCTGACCAAGAGGGTGGTGCCCAGCAAGAAATTTGCAAGCTTTGCTGGATTGCTCCAAATCTAAAGCTACCACTTGTTGTTGTTCTATTTCTCTAGAGTCCCATCATGCTGTTCTCAGATTGCTAAAGTCCATACCTCCTCGGTGTGTTCTTATGGCTGCAGATCTTCACAGCACAGACGCTTTCTTCTGCATGCTGTTCTTTCCCAGTTCAGGGCTCCTTCAAGGCTCTCCCTGAATGGCTACGCCGCCCCCTTTTATCCCAGTTCTCTTCAATGCTCACAGCTGCAGCCCATCAAGGACAACCAGGACCTGTGGGACAGATATTCAAATAGAATCCATTTCCTCTACTCTAGCCAGTAAGTACTACCCTACAAGTCCTCAGAACCCCAAAGGCCACCTTTCATCTGACACCCAGACCCTGGGGAAAGGACTTCTTTTTCCCATGGCAAATGGCCTCCCTTGGCAGCCACTCACCCTGGCAGAAAGTGGGAGCCTAGCTAGAATGATGCAATCGTTGCTGGATTTTTCCAAAAGAAAAGCTGCCAGCAACTAGGGCCCTGGAAGTACTTAGAGCCTCAAACGCCACCTTGAACATATTCCTGAGACCCTGGGGAAAGGACTTCGTTTTTCCCATGGAAAATGGCCTTCATTTGTGGCCACTCTGCCTGGCAGGCAGGGCAGTGCCAAGCCAGGAATCTACAAACTGTGCTGGATCCTTCCAGAACGAAAGCTGCCAGCAACTAGGACCCTGCAAGTCCTTACAGCCCCAGATGCCACCAGTCATCTGACACCCAGAGCCTGGGCCAATGACTTCGTTTTCCCCATGGAAAATGGCCTCCATTTCTGGCCACTCGCCCTGACCAAGAGGGTGGTGCCCAGCAAGAAATTTGCAAGCTTTGCTGGATTGCTCCAAATCTAAAGCTACCACTTGTTGTTGTTCTATTTCTCTAGAGTCCCATCATGCTGTTCTCAGATTGCTAAAGTCCATACCTCCTCGGTGTGTTCTTATGGCTGCAGATCTTCACAGCACAGACGCTTTCTTCTGCATGCTGTTCTTTCCCAGTTCAGGGCTCCTTCAAGGCTCTCCCTGAATGGCTAAGCCGCCCCCTTTTATCCCAGTTCTCTTCAATGCTCACAGCTGCAGCCCATCAAGGACAACCAGGACCTGTGGGGCAAAGCCTCTAGACAGATATTCAAATAGAATCCATTTCCTCTACTCTAGCCAGTAAGTACTACCCTACAAGTCCTCAGAACCCCAAAGGCCACCTTTCATCTGACACCCAGACCCTGGGGAAAGGACTTCTTTTTCCCATGGCAAATGGCCTCCCTTGGCAGCCACTCACCCTGGCAGAAAGTGGGAGCCTAGCTAGAATGATGCAATCGTTGCTGGATTTTTCCAAAAGAAAAGCTGGCAGCAACTAGGGCCCTGGAAGTACTTAGAGCCTCAAACGCCACCTTGAACATATTACTGAGACCCTGGGGAAAGGACTTCGTTTTTCCCATGGAAAATGGCCTTCATTTGTGGCCACTCTGCCTGGCAGGCAGGGCAGTGCCAAGCCAGGAATCTACAAACTGTGCTGGATCCTTCCAGAACGAAAGCTGCCAGCAACTAGGACCCTGCAAGTCCTTACAGCCCCAGATGCCACCAGTCATCTGACACCCAGAGCCTGGGCCAATGACTTCGTTTTCCCCATGGAAAATTGCCTCCATTTCTGGCCACTCGCCCTGACCAAGAGGGTGGTGCCCAGCAAGAAATTTGCAAGCTTTGCTGGATTGCTCCAAATCTAAAGCTACCACTTGTTGTTGTTCTATTTCTCTAGAGTCCCATCATGCTGTTCTCAGATTGCTAAAGTCCATACCTCCTCGGTGTGTTCTTATGGCTGCAGATCTTCACAGCACAGACGCTTTCTTCTGCATGCTGTTCTTTCCCAGTTCAGGGCTCCTTCAAGGCTCTCCCTGAATGGCTACGCCGCCCCCTTTTATCCCAGTTCTCTTCAATGCTCACAGCTGCAGCCCATCAAGGACAACCAGGACCTGTGGGACAGATATTCAAATAGAATCCATTTCCTCTACTCTAGCCAGTAAGTACTACCCTACAAGTCCTCAGAACCCCAAAGGCCACCTTTCATCTGACACCCAGACCCTGGGGAAAGGACTTCTTTTTCCCATGGCAAATGGCCTCCCTTGGCAGCCACTCACCCTGGCAGAAAGTGGGAGCCTAGCTAGAATGATGCAATCGTTGCTGGATTTTTCCAAAAGAAAAGCTGGCAGCAACTAGGGCCCTGGAAGTACTTAGAGCCTCAAACGCCACCTTGAACATATTACTGAGACCCTGGGGAAAGGACTTCGTTTTTCCCATGGAAAATGGCCTTCATTTGTGGCCACTCTGCCTGGCAGGCAGGGCAGTGCCAAGCCAGGAATCTACAAACTCTGCTGGATCCTTCCAGAACGAAAGCTGCCAGCAACTAGGACCCTGCAAGTCCTTACAGCCCCAGATGCCACCAGTCATCTGACACCCAGAGCCTGGGCCAATGACTTCGTTTTCCCCATGGAAAATGGCCTCCATTTCTGGCCACTCGCCCTGACCAAGAGGGTGGTGCCCAGCAAGAAATTTGCAAGCTTTGCTGGATTGCTCCAAATCTAAAGCTACCACTTGTTGTTGTTCTATTTCTCTAGAGTCCCATCATGCTGTTCTCAGATTGCTAAAGTCCATACCTCCTCGGTGTGTTCTTATGGCTGCAGATCTTCACAGCACAGACGCTTTCTTCTGCATGCTGTTCTTTCCCAGTTCAGGGCTCCTTCAAGGCTCTCCCTGAATGGCTACGCCGCCCCCTTTTATCCCAGTTCTCTTCAATGCTCACAGCTGCAGCCCATCAAGGACAACCAGGACCTGTGGGACAGATATTCAAATAGAATCCATTTCCTCTACTCTAGCCAGTAAGTACTACCCTACAAGTCCTCAGAACCCCAAAGGCCACCTTTCATCTGACACCCAGACCCTGGGGAAAGGACTTCTTTTTCCCATGGCAAATGGCCTCCCTTGGCAGCCACTCACCCTGGCAGAAAGTGGGAGCCTAGCTAGAATGATGCAATCGTTGCTGGATTTTTCCAAAAGAAAAGCTGGCAGCAACTAGGGCCCTGGAAGTACTTAGAGCCTCAAACGCCACCTTGAACATATTACTGAGACCCTGGGGAAAGGACTTCGTTTTTCCCATGGAAAATGGCCTTCATTTGTGGCCACTCTGCCTGGCAGGCAGGGCAGTGCCAAGCCAGGAATCTACAAACTCTGCTGGATCCTTCCAGAACGAAAGCTGCCAGCAACTAGGACCCTGCAAGTCCTTACAGCCCCAGATGCCACCAGTCATCTGACACCCAGAGCCTGGGCCAATGACTTCGTTTTCCCCATGGAAAATGGCCTCCATTTCTGGCCACTCGCCCTGACCAAGAGGGTGGTGCCCAGCAAGAAATTTGCAAGCTTTGCTGGATTGCTCCAAATCTAAAGCTGCCACTTGTTGTTGTTCTATTTCTCTAGAGTCCCATCATGCTGTTCTCAGATTGCTAAAGTCCATACCTCCTCGGTGTGTTCTTATGGCTGCAGATCTTCACAGCACAGACGCTTTCTTCTGCATGCTGTTCTTTCCCAGTTCAGGGCTCCTTCAAGGCTCTCCCTGAATGGCTACGCCGCCCCCTTTTATCCCAGTTCTCTTCAATGCTCACAGCTGCAGCCCATCAAGGACAACCAGGACCTGTGGGACAGATATTCAAATAGAATCCATTTCCTCTACTCTAGCCAGTAAGTACTACCCTACAAGTCCTCAGAACCCCAAAGGCCACCTTTCATCTGACACCCAGACCCTGGGGAAAGGACTTCTTTTTCCCATGGCAAATGGCCTCCCTTGGCAGCCACTCACCCTGGCAGAAAGTGGGAGCCTAGCTAGAATGATGCAATCGTTGCTGGATTTTTCCAAAAGAAAAGCTGGCAGCAACTAGGGCCCTGGAAGTACTTAGAGCCTCAAACGCCACCTTGAACATATTCCTGAGACCCTGGGGAAAGGACTTCGTTTTTCCCATGGAAAATGGCCTTCATTTGTGGCCACTCTGCCTGGCAGGCAGGGCAGTGCCAAGCCAGGAATCTACAAACTGTGCTGGATCCTTCCAGAACGAAAGCTGCCAGCAACTAGGACCCTGCAAGTCCTTACAGCCCCAGATGCCACCAGTCATCTGACACCCAGAGCCTGGGCCAATGACTTCGTTTTCCCCATGGAAAATGGCCTCCATTTCTGGCCACTCGCCCTGACCAAGAGGGTGGTGCCCAGCAAGAAATTTGCAAGCTTTGCTGGATTGCTCCAAATCTAAAGCTACCACTTGTTGTTGTTCTATTTCTCTAGAGTCCCATCATGCTGTTCTCAGATTGCTAAAGTCCATACCTCCTCGGTGTGTTCTTATGGCTGCAGATCTTCACAGCACAGACGCTTTCTTCTGCATGCTGTTCTTTCCCAGTTCAGGGCTCCTTCAAGGCTCTCCCTGAATGGCTACGCCGCCCCCTTTTATCCCAGTTCTCTTCAATGCTCACAGCTGCAGCCCATCAAGGACAACCAGGACCTGTGGGACAGATATTCAAATAGAATCCATTTCCTCTACTCTAGCCAGTAAGTACTACCCTACAAGTCCTCAGAACCCCAAAGGCCACCTTTCATCTGACACCCAGACCCTGGGGAAAGGACTTCTTTTTCCCATGGCAAATGGCCTCCCTTGGCAGCCACTCACCCTGGCAGAAAGTGGGAGCCTAGCTAGAATGATGCAATCGTTGCTGGATTTTTCCAAAAGAAAAGCTGGCAGCAACTAGGGCCCTGGAAGTACTTAGAGCCTCAAACGCCACCTTGAACATATTACTGAGACCCTGGGGAAAGGACTTCGTTTTTCCCATGGAAAATGGCCTTCATTTGTGGCCACTCTGCCTGGCAGGCAGGGCAGTGCCAAGCCAGGAATCTACAAACTGTGCTGGATCCTTCCAGAACGAAAGCTGCCAGCAACTAGGACCCTGCAAGTCCTTACAGCCCCAGATGCCACCAGTCATCTGACACCCAGAGCCTGGGCCAATGACTTCGTTTTCCCCATGGAAAATGGCCTCCATTTCTGGCCACTCGCCCTGACCAAGAGGGTGGTGCCCAGCAAGAAATTTGCAAGCTTTGCTGGATTGCTCCAAATCGAAAGCTGCCACTTGTTGTTCTTCTATTTCTCTAGAGTCCCATAATGCTGTTCTCAGATTGCTAAAGTCCATACCTCCTCGGTGTGTTCTTATGGCTGCAGATCTTCACAGCACAGACGCTTTCTTCTGCATGCTGTTCTTTCCCAGTTCAGGGCTCCTTCAAGGCTCTCCCTGAATGGCTAAGCCGCCCCCTTTTATCCCAGTTCTCTTCAATGCTCACAGCTGCAGCCCATCAAGGACAACCAGGACCTGTGGGGCAAAGCCTCTAGACAGATATTCAAATAGAATCCATTTCCTCTACTCTAGCCAGTAAGTACTACCCTACAAGTCCTCAGAACCCCAAAGGCCACCTTTCATCTGACACCCAGACCCTGGGGAAAGGACTTCTTTTTCCCATGGCAAATGGCCTCCCTTGGCAGCCACTCACCCTGGCAGAAAGTGGGAGCCTAGCTAGAATGATGCAATCGTTGCTGGATTTTTCCAAAAGAAAAGCTGCCAGCAACTAGGGCCCTGGAAGTACTTAGAGCCTCAAACGCCACCTTGAACATATTACTGAGACCCTGGGGAAAGGACTTCGTTTTTCCCATGGAAAATGGCCTTCATTTGTGGCCACTCTGCCTGGCAGGCAGGGCAGTGCCAAGCCAGGAATCTACAAACTGTGCTGGATCCTTCCAGAACGAAAGCTGCCAGCAACTAGGACCCTGCAAGTCCTTACAGCCCCAGATGCCACCAGTCATCTGACACCCAGAGCCTGGGCCAATGACTTCGTTTTCCCCATGGAAAATTGCCTCCATTTCTGGCCACTCGCCCTGACCAAGAGGGTGGTGCCCAGCAAGAAATTTGCAAGCTTTGCTGGATTGCTCCAAATCTAAAGCTACCACTTGTTGTTGTTCTATTTCTCTAGAGTCCCATCATGCTGTTCTCAGATTGCTAAAGTCCATACCTCCTCGGTGTGTTCTTATGGCTGCAGATCTTCACAGCACAGACGCTTTCTTCTGCATGCTGTTCTTTCCCAGTTCAGGGCTCCTTCAAGGCTCTCCCTGAATGGCTACGCCGCCCCCTTTTATCCCAGTTCTCTTCAATGCTCACAGCTGCAGCCCATCAAGGACAACCAGGACCTGTGGGACAGATATTCAAATAGAATCCATTTCCTCTACTCTAGCCAGTAAGTACTACCCTACAAGTCCTCAGAACCCCAAAGGCCACCTTTCATCTGACACCCAGACCCTGGGGAAAGGACTTCTTTTTCCCATGGCAAATGGCCTCCCTTGGCAGCCACTCACCCTGGCAGAAAGTGGGAGCCTAGCTAGAATGATGCAATCGTTGCTGGATTTTTCCAAAAGAAAAGCTGCCAGCAACTAGGGCCCTGGAAGTACTTAGAGCCTCAAACGCCACCTTGAACATATTCCTGAGACCCTGGGGAAAGGACTTCGTTTTTCCCATGGAAAATGGCCTTCATTTGTGGCCACTCTGCCTGGCAGGCAGGGCAGTGCCAAGCCAGGAATCTACAAACTGTGCTGGATCCTTCCAGAACGAAAGCTGCCAGCAACTAGGACCCTGCAAGTCCTTACAGCCCCAGATGCCACCAGTCATCTGACACCCAGAGCCTGGGCCAATGACTTCGTTTTCCCCATGGAAAATGGCCTCCATTTCTGGCCACTCGCCCTGACCAAGAGGGTGGTGCCCAGCAAGAAATTTGCAAGCTTTGCTGGATTGCTCCAAATCGAAAGCTGCCACTTGTTGTTGTTCTATTTCTCTAGAGTCCCATCATGCTGTTCTCAGATTGCTAAAGTCCATACCTCCTCGGTGTGTTCTTATGGCTGCAGATCTTCACAGCACAGACGCTTTCTTCTGCATGCTGTTCTTTCCCAGTTCAGGGCTCCTTCAAGGCTCTCCCTGAATGGCTAAGCCGCCCCCTTTTATCCCAGTTCTCTTCAATGCTCACAGCTGCAGCCCATCAAGGACAACCAGGACCTGTGGGACAGATATTCAAATAGAATCCATTTCCTCTACTCTAGCCAGTAAGTAGTACCCTACAAGTCCTCAGAACCCCAAAGGCCACCTTTCATCTGACACCCAGACCCTGGGGAAAGGACTTCTTTTTCCCATGGCAAATGGCCTCCCTTGGCAGCCACTCACCCTGGCAGAAAGTGGGAGCCTAGCTAGAATGATGCAATCGTTGCTGGATTTTTCCAAAAGAAAAGCTGGCAGCAACTAGGGCCCTGGAAGTACTTAGAGCCTCAAACGCCACCTTGAACATATTCCTGAGACCCTGGGGAAAGGACTTCGTTTTTCCCATGGAAAATGGCCTTCATTTGTGGCCACTCTGCCTGGCAGGCAGGGCAGTGCCAAGCCAGGAATCTACAAACTGTGCTGGATCCTTCCAGAACGAAAGCTGCCAGCAACTAGGACCCTGCAAGTCCTTACAGCCCCAGATGCCACCAGTCATCTGACACCCAGAGCCTGGGCCAATGACTTCGTTTTCCCCATGGAAAATGGCCTCCATTTCTGGCCACTCGCCCTGACCAAGAGGGTGGTGCCCAGCAAGAAATTTGCAAGCTTTGCTGGATTGCTCCAAATCGAAAGCTGCCACTTGTTGTTCTTCTATTTCTCTAGAGTCCCATAATGCTGTTCTCAGATTGCTAAAGTCCATACCTCCTCGGTGTGTTCTTATGGCTGCAGATCTTCACAGCACAGACGCTTTCTTCTGCATGCTGTTCTTTCCCAGTTCAGGGCTCCTTCAAGGCTCTCCCTGAATGGCTAAGCCGCCCCCTTTTATCCCAGTTCTCTTCAATGCTCACAGCTGCAGCCCATCAAGGACAACCAGGACCTGTGGGGCAAAGCCTCTAGACAGATATTCAAATAGAATCCATTTCCTCTACTCTAGCCAGTAAGTACTACCCTACAAGTCCTCAGAACCCCAAAGGCCACCTTTCATCTGACACCCAGACCCTGGGGAAAGGACTTCTTTTTCCCATGGCAAATGGCCTCCCTTGGCAGCCACTCACCCTGGCAGAAAGTGGGAGCCTAGCTAGAATGATGCAATCGTTGCTGGATTTTTCCAAAAGAAAAGCTGGCAGCAACTAGGGCCCTGGAAGTACTTAGAGCCTCAAACGCCACCTTGAACATATTACTGAGACCCTGGGGAAAGGACTTCGTTTTTCCCATGGAAAATGGCCTTCATTTCTGGCCACTCTGCCTGGCAGGCAGGGCAGTGCCAAGCCAGGAATCTACAAACTGTGCTGGATCCTTCCAGAACGAAAGCTGCCAGCAACTAGGACCCTGCAAGTCCTTACAGCCCCAGATGCCACCAGTCATCTGACACCCAGAGCCTGGGCCAATGACTTCGTTTTCCCCATGGAAAATGGCCTCCATTTCTGGCCACTCGCCCTGACCAAGAGGGTGGTGCCCAGCAAGAAATTTGCAAGCTTTGCTGGATTGCTCCAAATCTAAAGCTACCACTTGTTGTTGTTCTATTTCTCTAGAGTCCCATCATGCTGTTCTCAGATTGCTAAAGTCCATACCTCCTCGGTGTGTTCTTATGGCTGCAGATCTTCACAGCACAGACGCTTTCTTCTGCATGCTGTTCTTTCCCAGTTCAGGGCTCCTTCAAGGCTCTCCCTGAATGGCTACGCCGCCCCCTTTTATCCCAGTTCTCTTCAATGCTCACAGCTGCAGCCCATCAAGGACAACCAGGACCTGTGGGACAGATATTCAAATAGAATCCATTTCCTCTACTCTAGCCAGTAAGTAGTACCCTACAAGTCCTCAGAACCCCAAAGGCCACCTTTCATCTGACACCCAGACCCTGGGGAAAGGACTTCTTTTTCCCATGGCAAATGGCCTCCCTTGGCAGCCACTCACCCTGGCAGAAAGTGGGAGCCTAGCTAGAATGATGCAATCGTTGCTGGATTTTTCCAAAAGAAAAGCTGGCAGCAACTAGGGCCCTGGAAGTACTTAGAGCCTCAAACGCCACCTTGAACATATTCCTGAGACCCTGGGGAAAGGACTTCGTTTTTCCCATGGAAAATGGCCTTCATTTGTGGCCACTCTGCCTGGCAGGCAGGGCAGTGCCAAGCCAGGAATCTACAAACTGTGCTGGATCCTTCCAGAACGAAAGCTGCCAGCAACTAGGACCCTGCAAGTCCTTACAGCCCCAGATGCCACCAGTCATCTGACACCCAGAGCCTGGGCCAATGACTTCGTTTTCCCCATGGAAAATTGCCTCCATTTCTGGCCACTCGCCCTGACCAAGAGGGTGGTGCCCAGCAAGAAATTTGCAAGCTTTGCTGGATTGCTCCAAATCTAAAGCTACCACTTGTTGTTGTTCTATTTCTCTAGAGTCCCATCATGCTGTTCTCAGATTGCTAAAGTCCATACCTCCTCGGTGTGTTCTTATGGCTGCAGATCTTCACAGCACAGACGCTTTCTTCTGCATGCTGTTCTTTCCCAGTTCAGGGCTCCTTCAAGGCTCTCCCTGAATGGCTAAGCCGCCCCCTTTTATCCCAGTTCTCTTCAATGCTCACAGCTGCAGCCCATCAAGGACAACCAGGACCTGTGGGGCAAAGCCTCTAGACAGATATTCAAATAGAATCCATTTCCTCTACTCTAGCCAGTAAGTACTACCCTACAAGTCCTCAGAACCCCAAAGGCCACCTTTCATCTGACACCCAGACCCTGGGGAAAGGACTTCTTTTTCCCATGGCAAATGGCCTCCCTTGGCAGCCACTCACCCTGGCAGAAAGTGGGAGCCTAGCTAGAATGATGCAATCGTTGCTGGATTTTTCCAAAAGAAAAGCTGGCAGCAACTAGGGCCCTGGAAGTACTTAGAGCCTCAAACGCCACCTTGAACATATTCCTGAGACCCTGGGGAAAGGACTTCGTTTTTCCCATGGAAAATGGCCTTCATTTGTGGCCACTCTGCCTGGCAGGCAGGGCAGTGCCAAGCCAGGAATCTACAAACTGTGCTGGATCCTTCCAGAACGAAAGCTGCCAGCAACTAGGACCCTGCAAGTCCTTACAGCCCCAGATGCCACCAGTCATCTGACACCCAGAGCCTGGGCCAATGACTTCGTTTTCCCCATGGAAAATTGCCTCCATTTCTGGCCACTCGCCCTGACCAAGAGGGTGGTGCCCAGCAAGAAATTTGCAAGCTTTGCTGGATTGCTCCAAATCTAAAGCTACCACTTGTTGTTGTTCTATTTCTCTAGAGTCCCATCATGCTGTTCTCAGATTGCTAAAGTCCATACCTCCTCGGTGTGTTCTTATGGCTGCAGATCTTCACAGCACAGACGCTTTCTTCTGCATGCTGTTCTTTCCCAGTTCAGGGCTCCTTCAAGGCTCTCCCTGAATGGCTACGCCGCCCCCTTTTATCCCAGTTCTCTTCAATGCTCACAGCTGCAGCCCATCAAGGACAACCAGGACCTGTGGGACAGATATTCAAATAGAATCCATTTCCTCTACTCTAGCCAGTAAGTACTACCCTACAAGTCCTCAGAACCCCAAAGGCCACCTTTCATCTGACACCCAGACCCTGGGGAAAGGACTTCTTTTTCCCATGGCAAATGGCCTCCCTTGGCAGCCACTCACCCTGGCAGAAAGTGGGAGCCTAGCTAGAATGATGCAATCGTTGCTGGATTTTTCCAAAAGAAAAGCTGGCAGCAACTAGGGCCCTGGAAGTACTTAGAGCCTCAAACGCCACCTTGAACATATTCCTGAGACCCTGGGGAAAGGACTTCGTTTTTCCCATGGAAAATGGCCTTCATTTGTGGCCACTCTGCCTGGCAGGCAGGGCAGTGCCAAGCCAGGAATCTACAAACTCTGCTGGATCCTTCCAGAACGAAAGCTGCCAGCAACTAGGACCCTGCAAGTCCTTACAGCCCCAGATGCCACCAGTCATCTGACACCCAGAGCCTGGGCCAATGACTTCGTTTTCCCCATGGAAAATGGCCTCCATTTCTGGCCACTCGCCCTGACCAAGAGGGTGGTGCCCAGCAAGAAATTTGCAAGCTTTGCTGGATTGCTCCAAATCGAAACCTGCCACTTGTTGTTGTTCTATTTCTCTAGAGTCCCATCATGCTGTTCTCAGATTGCTAAAGTCCATACCTCCTCGGTGTGTTCTTATGGCTGCAGATCTTCACAGCACAGACGCTTTCTTCTGCATGCTGTTCTTTCCCAGTTCAGGGCTCCTTCAAGGCTCTCCCTGAATGGCTAAGCCGCCCCCTTTTATCCCAGTTCTCTTCAATGCTCACAGCTGCAGCCCATCAAGGACAACCAGGACCTGTGGGACAGATATTCAAATAGAATCCATTTCCTCTACTCTAGCCAGTAAGTAGTACCCTACAAGTCCTCAGAACCCCAAAGGCCACCTTTCATCTGACACCCAGACCCTGGGGAAAGGACTTCTTTTTCCCATGGCAAATGGCCTCCCTTGGCAGCCACTCACCCTGGCAGAAAGTGGGAGCCTAGCTAGAATGATGCAATCGTTGCTGGATTTTTCCAAAAGAAAAGCTGGCAGCAACTAGGGCCCTGGAAGTACTTAGAGCCTCAAACGCCACCTTGAACATATTCCTGAGACCCTGGGGAAAGGACTTCGTTTTTCCCATGGAAAATGGCCTTCATTTGTGGCCACTCTGCCTGGCAGGCAGGGCAGTGCCAAGCCAGGAATCTACAAACTCTGCTGGATCCTTCCAGAACGAAAGCTGCCAGCAACTAGGACCCTGCAAGTCCTTAGAGCCCCAGATGCCACCAGTCATCTGACACCCAGAGCCTGGGCCAATGACTTCGTTTTCCCCATGGAAAATGGCCTCCATTTCTGGCCACTCGCCCTGACCAAGAGGGTGGTGCCCAGCAAGAAATTTGCAAGCTTTGCTGGATTGCTCCAAATCTAAAGCTACCACTTGTTGTTGTTCTATTTCTCTAGAGTCCCATCATGCTGTTCTCAGATTGCTAAAGTCCATACCTCCTCGGTGTGTTCTTATGGCTGCAGATCTTCACAGCACAGACGCTTTCTTCTGCATGCTGTTCTTTCCCAGTTCAGGGCTCCTTCAAGGCTCTCCCTGAATGGCTACGCCGCCCCCTTTTATCCCAGTTCTCTTCAATGCTCACAGCTGCAGCCCATCAAGGACAACCAGGACCTGTGGGACAGATATTCAAATAGAATCCATTTCCTCTACTCTAGCCAGTAAGTACTACCCTACAAGTCCTCAGAACCCCAAAGGCCACCTTTCATCTGACACCCAGACCCTGGGGAAAGGACTTCTTTTTCCCATGGCAAATGGCCTCCCTTGGCAGCCACTCACCCTGGCAGAAAGTGGGAGCCTAGCTAGAATGATGCAATCGTTGCTGGATTTTTCCAAAAGAAAAGCTGGCAGCAACTAGGGCCCTGGAAGTACTTAGAGCCTCAAACGCCACCTTGAACATATTACTGAGACCCTGGGGAAAGGACTTCGTTTTTCCCATGGAAAATGGCCTTCATTTGTGGCCACTCTGCCTGGCAGGCAGGGCAGTGCCAAGCCAGGAATCTACAAACTGTGCTGGATCCTTCCAGAACGAAAGCTGCCAGCAACTAGGACCCTGCAAGTCCTTACAGCCCCAGATGCCACCAGTCATCTGACACCCAGAGCCTGGGCCAATGACTTCGTTTTCCCCATGGAAAATGGCCTCCATTTCTGGCCACTCGCCCTGACCAAGAGGGTGGTGCCCAGCAAGAAATTTGCAAGCTTTGCTGGATTGCTCCAAATCGAAAGCTGCCACTTGTTGTTCTTCTATTTCTCTAGAGTCCCATCATGCTGTTCTCAGATTGCTAAAGTCCATACCTCCTCGGTGTGTTCTTATGGCTGCAGATCTTCACAGCACAGACGCTTTCTTCTGCATGCTGTTCTTTCCCAGTTCAGGGCTCCTTCAAGGCTCTCCCTGAATGGCTAAGCCGCCCCCTTTTATCCCAGTTCTCTTCAATGCTCACAGCTGCAGCCCATCAAGGACAACCAGGACCTGTGGGGCAAAGCCTCTAGACAGATATTCAAATAGAATCCATTTCCTCTACTCTAGCCAGTAAGTACTACCCTACAAGTCCTCAGAACCCCAAAGGCCACCTTTCATCTGACACCCAGACCCTGGGGAAAGGACTTCTTTTTCCCATGGCAAATGGCCTCCCTTGGCAGCCACTCACCCTGGCAGAAAGTGGGAGCCTAGCTAGAATGATGCAATCGTTGCTGGATTTTTCCAAAAGAAAAGCTGGCAGCAACTAGGGCCCTGGAAGTACTTAGAGCCTCAAACGCCACCTTGAACATATTACTGAGACCCTGGGGAAAGGACTTCGTTTTTCCCATGGAAAATGGCCTTCATTTCTGGCCACTCTGCCTGGCAGGCAGGGCAGTGCCAAGCCAGGAATCTACAAACTGTGCTGGATCCTTCCAGAACGAAAGCTGCCAGCAACTAGGACCCTGCAAGTCCTTACAGCCCCAGATGCCACCAGTCATCTGACACCCAGAGCCTGGGCCAATGACTTCGTTTTCCCCATGGAAAATGGCCTCCATTTCTGGCCACTCGCCCTGACCAAGAGGGTGGTGCCCAGCAAGAAATTTGCAAGCTTTGCTGGATTGCTCCAAATCGAAAGCTGCCACTTGTTGTTGTTCTATTTCTCTAGAGTCCCATCATGCTGTTCTCAGATTGCTAAAGTCCATACCTCCTCGGTGTGTTCTTATGGCTGCAGATCTTCACAGCACAGACGCTTTCTTCTGCATGCTGTTCTTTCCCAGTTCAGGGCTCCTTCAAGGCTCTCCCTGAATGGCTACGCCGCCCCCTTTTATCCCAGTTCTCTTCAATGCTCACAGCTGCAGCCCATCAAGGACAACCAGGACCTGTGGGACAGATATTCAAATAGAATCCATTTCCTCTACTCTAGCCAGTAAGTACTACCCTACAAGTCCTCAGAACCCCAAAGGCCACCTTTCATCTGACACCCAGACCCTGGGGAAAGGACTTCTTTTTCCCATGGCAAATGGCCTCCCTTGGCAGCCACTCACCCTGGCAGAAAGTGGGAGCCTAGCTAGAATGATGCAATCGTTGCTGGATTTTTCCAAAAGAAAAGCTGGCAGCAACTAGGGCCCTGGAAGTACTTAGAGCCTCAAACGCCACCTTGAACATATTCCTGAGACCCTGGGGAAAGGACTTCGTTTTTCCCATGGAAAATGGCCTTCATTTGTGGCCACTCTGCCTGGCAGGCAGGGCAGTGCCAAGCCAGGAATCTACAAACTGTGCTGGATCCTTCCAGAACGAAAGCTGCCAGCAACTAGGACCCTGCAAGTCCTTACAGCCCCAGATGCCACCAGTCATCTGACACCCAGAGCCTGGGCCAATGACTTCGTTTTCCCCATGGAAAATGGCCTCCATTTCTGGCCACTCGCCCTGACCAAGAGGGTGGTGCCCAGCAAGAAATTTGCAAGCTTTGCTGGATTGCTCCAAATCGAAAGCTGCCACTTGTTGTTGTTCTATTTCTCTAGAGTCCCATAATGCTGTTCTCAGATTGCTAAAGTCCATACCTCCTCGGTGTGTTCTTATGGCTGCAGATCTTCACAGCACAGACGCTTTCTTCTGCATGCTGTTCTTTCCCAGTTCAGGGCTCCTTCAAGGCTCTCCCTGAATGGCTAAGCCGCCCCCTTTTATCCCAGTTCTCTTCAATGCTCACAGCTGCAGCCCATCAAGGACAACCAGGACCTGTGGGGCAAAGCCTCTAGACAGATATTCAAATAGAATCCATTTCCTCTACTCTAGCCAGTAAGTACTACCCTACAAGTCCTCAGAACCCCAAAGGCCACCTTTCATCTGACACCCAGACCCTGGGGAAAGGACTTCTTTTTCCCATGGCAAATGGCCTCCCTTGGCAGCCACTCACCCTGGCAGAAAGTGGGAGCCTAGCTAGAATGATGCAATCGTTGCTGGATTTTTCCAAAAGAAAAGCTGGCAGCAACTAGGGCCCTGGAAGTACTTAGAGCCTCAAACGCCACCTTGAACATATTACTGAGACCCTGGGGAAAGGACTTCGTTTTTCCCATGGAAAATGGCCTTCATTTCTGGCCACTCTGCCTGGCAGGCAGGGCAGTGCCAAGCCAGGAATCTACAAACTGTGCTGGATCCTTCCAGAACGAAAGCTGCCAGCAACTAGGACCCTGCAAGTCCTTACAGCCCCAGATGCCACCAGTCATCTGACACCCAGAGCCTGGGCCAATGACTTCGTTTTCCCCATGGAAAATGGCCTCCATTTCTGGCCACTCGCCCTGACCAAGAGGGTGGTGCCCAGCAAGAAATTTGCAAGCTTTGCTGGATTGCTCCAAATCTAAAGCTACCACTTGTTGTTGTTCTATTTCTCTAGAGTCCCATCATGCTGTTCTCAGATTGCTAAAGTCCATACCTCCTCGGTGTGTTCTTATGGCTGCAGATCTTCACAGCACAGACGCTTTCTTCTGCATGCTGTTCTTTCCCAGTTCAGGGCTCCTTCAAGGCTCTCCCTGAATGGCTACGCCGCCCCCTTTTATCCCAGTTCTCTTCAATGCTCACAGCTGCAGCCCATCAAGGACAACCAGGACCTGTGGGACAGATATTCAAATAGAATCCATTTCCTCTACTCTAGCCAGTAAGTAGTACCCTACAAGTCCTCAGAACCCCAAAGGCCACCTTTCATCTGACACCCAGACCCTGGGGAAAGGACTTCTTTTTCCCATGGCAAATGGCCTCCCTTGGCAGCCACTCACCCTGGCAGAAAGTGGGAGCCTAGCTAGAATGATGCAATCGTTGCTGGATTTTTCCAAAAGAAAAGCTGCCAGCAACTAGGGCCCTGGAAGTACTTAGAGCCTCAAACGCCACCTTGAACATATTCCTGAGACCCTGGGGAAAGGACTTCGTTTTTCCCATGGAAAATGGCCTTCATTTGTGGCCACTCTGCCTGGCAGGCAGGGCAGTGCCAAGCCAGGAATCTACAAACTGTGCTGGATCCTTCCAGAACGAAAGCTGCCAGCAACTAGGACCCTGCAAGTCCTTACAGCCCCAGATGCCACCAGTCATCTGACACCCAGAGCCTGGGCCAATGACTTCGTTTTCCCCATGGAAAATTGCCTCCATTTCTGGCCACTCGCCCTGACCAAGAGGGTGGTGCCCAGCAAGAAATTTGCAAGCTTTGCTGGATTGCTCCAAATCTAAAGCTACCACTTGTTGTTGTTCTATTTCTCTAGAGTCCCATCATGCTGTTCTCAGATTGCTAAAGTCCATACCTCCTCGGTGTGTTCTTATGGCTGCAGATCTTCACAGCACAGACGCTTTCTTCTGCATGCTGTTCTTTCCCAGTTCAGGGCTCCTTCAAGGCTCTCCCTGAATGGCTAAGCCGCCCCCTTTTATCCCAGTTCTCTTCAATGCTCACAGCTGCAGCCCATCAAGGACAACCAGGACCTGTGGGGCAAAGCCTCTAGACAGATATTCAAATAGAATCCATTTCCTCTACTCTAGCCAGTAAGTACTACCCTACAAGTCCTCAGAACCCCAAAGGCCACCTTTCATCTGACACCCAGACCCTGGGGAAAGGACTTCTTTTTCCCATGGCAAATGGCCTCCCTTGGCAGCCACTCACCCTGGCAGAAAGTGGGAGCCTAGCTAGAATGATGCAATCGTTGCTGGATTTTTCCAAAAGAAAAGCTGGCAGCAACTAGGGCCCTGGAAGTACTTAGAGCCTCAAACGCCACCTTGAACATATTACTGAGACCCTGGGGAAAGGACTTCGTTTTTCCCATGGAAAATGGCCTTCATTTGTGGCCACTCTGCCTGGCAGGCAGGGCAGTGCCAAGCCAGGAATCTACAAACTGTGCTGGATCCTTCCAGAACGAAAGCTGCCAGCAACTAGGACCCTGCAAGTCCTTACAGCCCCAGATGCCACCAGTCATCTGACACCCAGAGCCTGGGCCAATGACTTCGTTTTCCCCATGGAAAATTGCCTCCATTTCTGGCCACTCGCCCTGACCAAGAGGGTGGTGCCCAGCAAGAAATTTGCAAGCTTTGCTGGATTGCTCCAAATCTAAAGCTACCACTTGTTGTTGTTCTATTTCTCTAGAGTCCCATCATGCTGTTCTCAGATTGCTAAAGTCCATACCTCCTCGGTGTGTTCTTATGGCTGCAGATCTTCACAGCACAGACGCTTTCTTCTGCATGCTGTTCTTTCCCAGTTCAGGGCTCCTTCAAGGCTCTCCCTGAATGGCTACGCCGCCCCCTTTTATCCCAGTTCTCTTCAATGCTCACAGCTGCAGCCCATCAAGGACAACCAGGACCTGTGGGACAGATATTCAAATAGAATCCATTTCCTCTACTCTAGCCAGTAAGTACTACCCTACAAGTCCTCAGAACCCCAAAGGCCACCTTTCATCTGACACCCAGACCCTGGGGAAAGGACTTCTTTTTCCCATGGCAAATGGCCTCCCTTGGCAGCCACTCACCCTGGCAGAAAGTGGGAGCCTAGCTAGAATGATGCAATCGTTGCTGGATTTTTCCAAAAGAAAAGCTGGCAGCAACTAGGGCCCTGGAAGTACTTAGAGCCTCAAACGCCACCTTGAACATATTCCTGAGACCCTGGGGAAAGGACTTCGTTTTTCCCATGGAAAATGGCCTTCATTTGTGGCCACTCTGCCTGGCAGGCAGGGCAGTGCCAAGCCAGGAATCTACAAACTCTGCTGGATCCTTCCAGAACGAAAGCTGCCAGCAACTAGGACCCTGCAAGTCCTTACAGCCCCAGATGCCACCAGTCATCTGACACCCAGAGCCTGGGCCAATGACTTCGTTTTCCCCATGGAAAATGGCCTCCATTTCTGGCCACTCGCCCTGACCAAGAGGGTGGTGCCCAGCAAGAAATTTGCAAGCTTTGCTGGATTGCTCCAAATCTAAAGCTACCACTTGTTGTTGTTCTATTTCTCTAGAGTCCCATCATGCTGTTCTCAGATTGCTAAAGTCCATACCTCCTCGGTGTGTTCTTATGGCTGCAGATCTTCACAGCACAGACGCTTTCTTCTGCATGCTGTTCTTTCCCAGTTCAGGGCTCCTTCAAGGCTCTCCCTGAATGGCTACGCCGCCCCCTTTTATCCCAGTTCTCTTCAATGCTCACAGCTGCAGCCCATCAAGGACAACCAGGACCTGTGGGACAGATATTCAAATAGAATCCATTTCCTCTACTCTAGCCAGTAAGTACTACCCTACAAGTCCTCAGAACCCCAAAGGCCACCTTTCATCTGACACCCAGACCCTGGGGAAAGGACTTCTTTTTCCCATGGCAAATGGCCTCCCTTGGCAGCCACTCACCCTGGCAGAAAGTGGGAGCCTAGCTAGAATGATGCAATCGTTGCTGGATTTTTCCAAAAGAAAAGCTGGCAGCAACTAGGGCCCTGGAAGTACTTAGAGCCTCAAACGCCACCTTGAACATATTACTGAGACCCTGGGGAAAGGACTTCGTTTTTCCCATGGAAAATGGCCTTCATTTGTGGCCACTCTGCCTGGCAGGCAGGGCAGTGCCAAGCCAGGAATCTACAAACTGTGCTGGATCCTTCCAGAACGAAAGCTGCCAGCAACTAGGACCCTGCAAGTCCTTACAGCCCCAGATGCCACCAGTCATCTGACACCCAGAGCCTGGGCCAATGACTTCGTTTTCCCCATGGAAAATGGCCTCCATTTCTGGCCACTCGCCCTGACCAAGAGGGTGGTGCCCAGCAAGAAATTTGCAAGCTTTGCTGGATTGCTCCAAATCGAAAGCTGCCACTTGTTGTTCTTCTATTTCTCTAGAGTCCCATAATGCTGTTCTCAGATTGCTAAAGTCCATACCTCCTCGGTGTGTTCTTATGGCTGCAGATCTTCACAGCACAGACGCTTTCTTCTGCATGCTGTTCTTTCCCAGTTCAGGGCTCCTTCAAGGCTCTCCCTGAATGGCTAAGCCGCCCCCTTTTATCCCAGTTCTCTTCAATGCTCACAGCTGCAGCCCATCAAGGACAACCAGGACCTGTGGGGCAAAGCCTCTAGACAGATATTCAAATAGAATCCATTTCCTCTACTCTAGCCAGTAAGTACTACCCTACAAGTCCTCAGAACCCCAAAGGCCACCTTTCATCTGACACCCAGACCCTGGGGAAAGGACTTCTTTTTCCCATGGCAAATGGCCTCCCTTGGCAGCCACTCACCCTGGCAGAAAGTGGGAGCCTAGCTAGAATGATGCAATCGTTGCTGGATTTTTCCAAAAGAAAAGCTGGCAGCAACTAGGGCCCTGGAAGTACTTAGAGCCTCAAACGCCACCTTGAACATATTACTGAGACCCTGGGGAAAGGACTTCGTTTTTCCCATGGAAAATGGCCTTCATTTCTGGCCACTCTGCCTGGCAGGCAGGGCAGTGCCAAGCCAGGAATCTACAAACTGTGCTGGATCCTTCCAGAACGAAAGCTGCCAGCAACTAGGACCCTGCAAGTCCTTACAGCCCCAGATGCCACCAGTCATCTGACACCCAGAGCCTGGGCCAATGACTTCGTTTTCCCCATGGAAAATTGCCTCCATTTCTGGCCACTCGCCCTGACCAAGAGGGTGGTGCCCAGCAAGAAATTTGCAAGCTTTGCTGGATTGCTCCAAATCTAAAGCTACCACTTGTTGTTGTTCTATTTCTCTAGAGTCCCATCATGCTGTTCTCAGATTGCTAAAGTCCATACCTCCTCGGTGTGTTCTTATGGCTGCAGATCTTCACAGCACAGACGCTTTCTTCTGCATGCTGTTCTTTCCCAGTTCAGGGCTCCTTCAAGGCTCTCCCTGAATGGCTACGCCGCCCCCTTTTATCCCAGTTCTCTTCAATGCTCACAGCTGCAGCCCATCAAGGACAACCAGGACCTGTGGGACAGATATTCAAATAGAATCCATTTCCTCTACTCTAGCCAGTAAGTACTACCCTACAAGTCCTCAGAACCCCAAAGGCCACCTTTCATCTGACACCCAGACCCTGGGGAAAGGACTTCTTTTTCCCATGGCAAATGGCCTCCCTTGGCAGCCACTCACCCTGGCAGAAAGTGGGAGCCTAGCTAGAATGATGCAATCGTTGCTGGATTTTTCCAAAAGAAAAGCTGGCAGCAACTAGGGCCCTGGAAGTACTTAGAGCCTCAAACGCCACCTTGAACATATTCCTGAGACCCTGGGGAAAGGACTTCGTTTTTCCCATGGAAAATGGCCTTCATTTGTGGCCACTCTGCCTGGCAGGCAGGGCAGTGCCAAGCCAGGAATCTACAAACTGTGCTGGATCCTTCCAGAACGAAAGCTGCCAGCAACTAGGACCCTGCAAGTCCTTACAGCCCCAGATGCCACCAGTCATCTGACACCCAGAGCCTGGGCCAATGACTTCGTTTTCCCCATGGAAAATGGCCTCCATTTCTGGCCACTCGCCCTGACCAAGAGGGTGGTGCCCAGCAAGAAATTTGCAAGCTTTGCTGGATTGCTCCAAATCGAAAGCTACCACTTGTTGTTGTTCTATTTCTCTAGAGTCCCATCATGCTGTTCTCAGATTGCTAAAGTCCATACCTCCTCGGTGTGTTCTTATGGCTGCAGATCTTCACAGCACAGACGCTTTCTTCTGCATGCTGTTCTTTCCCAGTTCAGGGCTCCTTCAAGGCTCTCCCTGAATGGCTACGCCGCCCCCTTTTATCCCAGTTCTCTTCAATGCTCACAGCTGCAGCCCATCAAGGACAACCAGGACCTGTGGGGCAAAGCCTCTAGACAGATATTCAAATAGAATCCATTTCCTCTACTCTAGCCAGTAAGTACTACCCTACAAGTCCTCAGAACCCCAAAGGCCACCTTTCATCTGACACCCAGACCCTGGGGAAAGGACTTCTTTTTCCCATGGCAAATGGCCTCCCTTGGCAGCCACTCACCCTGGCAGAAAGTGGGAGCCTAGCTAGAATGATGCAATCGTTGCTGGATTTTTCCAAAAGAAAAGCTGGCAGCAACTAGGGCCCTGGAAGTACTTAGAGCCTCAAACGCCACCTTGAACATATTACTGAGACCCTGGGGAAAGGACTTCGTTTTTCCCATGGAAAATGGCCTTCATTTCTGGCCACTCTGCCTGGCAGGCAGGGCAGTGCCAAGCCAGGAATCTACAAACTGTGCTGGATCCTTCCAGAACGAAAGCTGCCAGCAACTAGGACCCTGCAAGTCCTTACAGCCCCAGATGCCACCAGTCATCTGACACCCAGAGCCTGGGCCAATGACTTCGTTTTCCCCATGGAAAATGGCCTCCATTTCTGGCCACTCGCCCTGACCAAGAGGGTGGTGCCCAGCAAGAAATTTGCAAGCTTTGCTGGATTGCTCCAAATCTAAAGCTACCACTTGTTGTTGTTCTATTTCTCTAGAGTCCCATCATGCTGTTCTCAGATTGCTAAAGTCCATACCTCCTCGGTGTGTTCTTATGGCTGCAGATCTTCACAGCACAGACGCTTTCTTCTGCATGCTGTTCTTTCCCAGTTCAGGGCTCCTTCAAGGCTCTCCCTGAATGGCTACGCCGCCCCCTTTTATCCCAGTTCTCTTCAATGCTCACAGCTGCAGCCCATCAAGGACAACCAGGACCTGTGGGACAGATATTCAAATAGAATCCATTTCCTCTACTCTAGCCAGTAAGTACTACCCTACAAGTCCTCAGAACCCCAAAGGCCACCTTTCATCTGACACCCAGACCCTGGGGAAAGGACTTCTTTTTCCCATGGCAAATGGCCTCCCTTGGCAGCCACTCACCCTGGCAGAAAGTGGGAGCCTAGCTAGAATGATGCAATCGTTGCTGGATTTTTCCAAAAGAAAAGCTGGCAGCAACTAGGGCCCTGGAAGTACTTAGAGCCTCAAACGCCACCTTGAACATATTCCTGAGACCCTGGGGAAAGGACTTCGTTTTTCCCATGGAAAATGGCCTTCATTTGTGGCCACTCTGCCTGGCAGGCAGGGCAGTGCCAAGCCAGGAATCTACAAACTGTGCTGGATCCTTCCAGAACGAAAGCTGCCAGCAACTAGGACCCTGCAAGTCCTTACAGCCCCAGATGCCACCAGTCATCTGACACCCAGAGCCTGGGCCAATGACTTCGTTTTCCCCATGGAAAATGGCCTCCATTTCTGGCCACTCGCCCTGACCAAGAGGGTGGTGCCCAGCAAGAAATTTGCAAGCTTTGCTGGATTGCTCCAAATCGAAAGCTACCACTTGTTGTTGTTCTATTTCTCTAGAGTCCCATCATGCTGTTCTCAGATTGCTAAAGTCCATACCTCCTCGGTGTGTTCTTATGGCTGCAGATCTTCACAGCACAGACGCTTTCTTCTGCATGCTGTTCTTTCCCAGTTCAGGGCTCCTTCAAGGCTCTCCCTGAATGGCTAAGCCGCCCCCTTTTATCCCAGTTCTCTTCAATGCTCACAGCTGCAGCCCATCAAGGACAACCAGGACCTGTGGGGCAAAGCCTCTAGACAGATATTCAAATAGAATCCATTTCCTCTACTCTAGCCAGTAAGTACTACCCTACAAGTCCTCAGAACCCCAAAGGCCACCTTTCATCTGACACCCAGACCCTGGGGAAAGGACTTCTTTTTCCCATGGCAAATGGCCTCCCTTGGCAGCCACTCACCCTGGCAGAAAGTGGGAGCCTAGCTAGAATGATGCAATCGTTGCTGGATTTTTCCAAAAGAAAAGCTGGCAGCAACTAGGGCCCTGGAAGTACTTAGAGCCTCAAACGCCACCTTGAACATATTCCTGAGACCCTGGGGAAAGGACTTCGTTTTTCCCATGGAAAATGGCCTTCATTTGTGGCCACTCTGCCTGGCAGGCAGGGCAGTGCCAAGCCAGGAATCTACAAACTGTGCTGGATCCTTCCAGAACGAAAGCTGCCAGCAACTAGGACCCTGCAAGTCCTTACAGCCCCAGATGCCACCAGTCATCTGACACCCAGAGCCTGGGCCAATGACTTCGTTTTCCCCATGGAAAATTGCCTCCATTTCTGGCCACTCGCCCTGACCAAGAGGGTGGTGCCCAGCAAGAAATTTGCAAGCTTTGCTGGATTGCTCCAAATCTAAAGCTACCACTTGTTGTTGTTCTATTTCTCTAGAGTCCCATCATGCTGTTCTCAGATTGCTAAAGTCCATACCTCCTCGGTGTGTTCTTATGGCTGCAGATCTTCACAGCACAGACGCTTTCTTCTGCATGCTGTTCTTTCCCAGTTCAGGGCTCCTTCAAGGCTCTCCCTGAATGGCTACGCCGCCCCCTTTTATCCCAGTTCTCTTCAATGCTCACAGCTGCAGCCCATCAAGGACAACCAGGACCTGTGGGACAGATATTCAAATAGAATCCATTTCCTCTACTCTAGCCAGTAAGTACTACCCTACAAGTCCTCAGAACCCCAAAGGCCACCTTTCATCTGACACCCAGACCCTGGGGAAAGGACTTCTTTTTCCCATGGCAAATGGCCTCCCTTGGCAGCCACTCACCCTGGCAGAAAGTGGGAGCCTAGCTAGAATGATGCAATCGTTGCTGGATTTTTCCAAAAGAAAAGCTGCCAGCAACTAGGGCCCTGGAAGTACTTAGAGCCTCAAACGCCACCTTGAACATATTCCTGAGACCCTGGGGAAAGGACTTCGTTTTTCCCATGGGAAATGGCCTTCATTTGTGGCCACTTGGCCTGGCAGGCAGGGCAGTGCCAAGCCAGGAATCTACAAACTGTGCTGGATCCTTCCAGAACGAAAGCTGCCAGCAACTAGGACCCTGCAAGTCCTTACAGCCCCAGATGCCACCAGTCATCTGACACCCAGAGCCTGGGCCAATGACTTCGTTTTCCCCATGGAAAATGGCCTCCATTTCTGGCCACTCGCCCTGACCAAGAGGGTGGTGCCCAGCAAGAAATTTGCAAGCTTTGCTGGATTGCTCCAAATCGAAAGCTGCCACTTGTTGTTGTTCTATTTCTCTAGAGTCCCATCATGCTGTTCTCAGATTGCTAAAGTCCATACCTCCTCGGTGTGTTCTTATGGCTGCAGATCTTCACAGCACAGACGCTTTCTTCTGCATGCTGTTCTTTCCCAGTTCAGGGCTCCTTCAAGGCTCTCCCTGAATGGCTAAGCCGCCCCCTTTTATCCCAGTTCTCTTCAATGCTCACAGCTGCAGCCCATCAAGGACAACCAGGACCTGTGGGACAGATATTCAAATAGAATCCATTTCCTCTACTCTAGCCAGTAAGTAGTACCCTACAAGTCCTCAGAACCCCAAAGGCCACCTTTCATCTGACACCCAGACCCTGGGGAAAGGACTTCTTTTTCCCATGGCAAATGGCCTCCCTTGGCAGCCACTCACCCTGGCAGAAAGTGGGAGCCTAGCTAGAATGATGCAATCGTTGCTGGATTTTTCCAAAAGAAAAGCTGGCAGCAACTAGGGCCCTGGAAGTACTTAGAGCCTCAAACGCCACCTTGAACATATTCCTGAGACCCTGGGGAAAGGACTTCGTTTTTCCCATGGAAAATGGCCTTCATTTGTGGCCACTCTGCCTGGCAGGCAGGGCAGTGCCAAGCCAGGAATCTACAAACTGTGCTGGATCCTTCCAGAACGAAAGCTGCCAGCAACTAGGACCCTGCAAGTCCTTACAGCCCCAGATGCCACCAGTCATCTGACACCCAGAGCCTGGGCCAATGACTTCGTTTTCCCCATGGAAAATGGCCTCCATTTCTGGCCACTCGCCCTGACCAAGAGGGTGGTGCCCAGCAAGAAATTTGCAAGCTTTGCTGGATTGCTCCAAATCTAAAGCTACCACTTGTTGTTGTTCTATTTCTCTAGAGTCCCATCATGCTGTTCTCAGATTGCTAAAGTCCATACCTCCTCGGTGTGTTCTTATGGCTGCAGATCTTCACAGCACAGACGCTTTCTTCTGCATGCTGTTCTTTCCCAGTTCAGGGCTCCTTCAAGGCTCTCCCTGAATGGCTACGCCGCCCCCTTTTATCCCAGTTCTCTTCAATGCTCACAGCTGCAGCCCATCAAGGACAACCAGGACCTGTGGGACAGATATTCAAATAGAATCCATTTCCTCTACTCTAGCCAGTAAGTACTACCCTACAAGTCCTCAGAACCCCAAAGGCCACCTTTCATCTGACACCCAGACCCTGGGGAAAGGACTTCTTTTTCCCATGGCAAATGGCCTCCCTTGGCAGCCACTCACCCTGGCAGAAAGTGGGAGCCTAGCTAGAATGATGCAATCGTTGCTGGATTTTTCCAAAAGAAAAGCTGGCAGCAACTAGGGCCCTGGAAGTACTTAGAGCCTCAAACGCCACCTTGAACATATTACTGAGACCCTGGGGAAAGGACTTCGTTTTTCCCATGGAAAATGGCCTTCATTTGTGGCCACTCTGCCTGGCAGGCAGGGCAGTGCCAAGCCAGGAATCTACAAACTGTGCTGGATCCTTCCAGAACGAAAGCTGCCAGCAACTAGGACCCTGCAAGTCCTTACAGCCCCAGATGCCACCTGTCATCTGACACCCAGAGCCTGGGCCAATGACTTCGTTTTCCCCATGGAAAATGGCCTCCATTTCTGGCCACTCGCCCTGACCAAGAGGGTGGTGCCCAGCAAGAAATTTGCAAGCTTTGCTGGATTGCTCCAAATCGAAAGCTGCCACTTGTTGTTCTTCTATTTCTCTAGAGTCCCATAATGCTGTTCTCAGATTGCTAAAGTCCATACCTCCTCGGTGTGTTCTTATGGCTGCAGATCTTCACAGCACAGACGCTTTCTTCTGCATGCTGTTCTTTCCCAGTTCAGGGCTCCTTCAAGGCTCTCCCTGAATGGCTAAGCCGCCCCCTTTTATCCCAGTTCTCTTCAATGCTCACAGCTGCAGCCCATCAAGGACAACCAGGACCTGTGGGGCAAAGCCTCTAGACAGATATTCAAATAGAATCCATTTCCTCTACTCTAGCCAGTAAGTACTACCCTACAAGTCCTCAGAACCCCAAAGGCCACCTTTCATCTGACACCCAGACCCTGGGGAAAGGACTTCTTTTTCCCATGGCAAATGGCCTCCCTTGGCAGCCACTCACCCTGGCAGAAAGTGGGAGCCTAGCTAGAATGATGCAATCGTTGCTGGATTTTTCCAAAAGAAAAGCTGGCAGCAACTAGGGCCCTGGAAGTACTTAGAGCCTCAAACGCCACCTTGAACATATTCCTGAGACCCTGGGGAAAGGACTTCGTTTTTCCCATGGAAAATGGCCTTCATTTCTGGCCACTCTGCCTGGCAGGCAGGGCAGTGCCAAGCCAGGAATCTACAAACTGTGCTGGATCCTTCCAGAACGAAAGCTGCCAGCAACTAGGACCCTGCAAGTCCTTACAGCCCCAGATGCCACCAGTCATCTGACACCCAGAGCCTGGGCCAATGACTTCGTTTTCCCCATGGAAAATGGCCTCCATTTCTGGCCACTCGCCCTGACCAAGAGGGTGGTGCCCAGCAAGAAATTTGCAAGCTTTGCTGGATTGCTCCAAATCTAAAGCTACCACTTGTTGTTGTTCTATTTCTCTAGAGTCCCATCATGCTGTTCTCAGATTGCTAAAGTCCATACCTCCTCGGTGTGTTCTTATGGCTGCAGATCTTCACAGCACAGACGCTTTCTTCTGCATGCTGTTCTTTCCCAGTTCAGGGCTCCTTCAAGGCTCTCCCTGAATGGCTACGCCGCCCCCTTTTATCCCAGTTCTCTTCAATGCTCACAGCTGCAGCCCATCAAGGACAACCAGGACCTGTGGGGCAAAGCCTCTAGACAGATATTCAAATAGAATCCATTTCCTCTACTCTAGCCAGTAAGTACTACCCTACAAGTCCTCAGAACCCCAAAGGCCACCTTTCATCTGACACCCAGACCCTGGGGAAAGGACTTCTTTTTCCCATGGCAAATGGCCTCCCTTGGCAGCCACTCACCCTGGCAGAAAGTGGGAGCCTAGCTAGAATGATGCAATCGTTGCTGGATTTTTCCAAAAGAAAAGCTGGCAGCAACTAGGGCCCTGGAAGTACTTAGAGCCTCAAACGCCACCTTGAACATATTCCTGAGACCCTGGGGAAAGGACTTCGTTTTTCCCATGGGAAATGGCCTTCATTTGTGGCCACTCTGCCTGGCAGGCAGGGCAGTGCCAAGCCAGGAATCTACAAACTGTGCTGGATCCTTCCAGAACGAAAGCTGCCAGCAACTAGGACCCTGCAAGTCCTTACAGCCCCAGATGCCACCAGTCATCTGACACCCAGAGCCTGGGCCAATGACTTCGTTTTCCCCATGGAAAATGGCCTCCATTTCTGGCCACTCGCCCTGACCAAGAGGGTGGTGCCCAGCAAGAAATTTGCAAGCTTTGCTGGATTGCTCCAAATCGAAAGCTGCCACTTGTTGTTGTTCTATTTCTCTAGAGTCCCATCATGCTGTTCTCAGATTGCTAAAGTCCATACCTCCTCGGTGTGTTCTTATGGCTGCAGATCTTCACAGCACAGACGCTTTCTTCTGCATGCTGTTCTTTCCCAGTTCAGGGCTCCTTCAAGGCTCTCCCTG
Organism: Agelaius phoeniceus; assembly: GCF_051311805.1. Lineage (NCBI taxonomy): Eukaryota > Metazoa > Chordata > Aves > Passeriformes > Icteridae > Agelaius > Agelaius phoeniceus. The sequence goes on along the minus strand of NW_027510104.1, from coordinate 4,018 downwards.
AATGGCTACGCCGCCCCCTTTTATCCCAGTTCTCTTCAATGCTCACAGCTGCAGCCCATCAAGGACAACCAGGACCTGTGGGACAGATATTCAAATAGAATCCATTTCCTCTACTCTAGCCAGTAAGTACTACCCTACAAGTCCTCAGAACCCCAAAGGCCACCTTTCATCTGACACCCAGACCCTGGGGAAAGGACTTCTTTTTCCCATGGCAAATGGCCTCCCTTGGCAGCCACTCACCCTGGCAGAAAGTGGGAGCCTAGCTAGAATGATGCAATCGTTGCTGGATTTTTCCAAAAGAAAAGCTGGCAGCAACTAGGGCCCTGGAAGTACTTAGAGCCTCAAACGCCACCTTGAACATATTCCTGAGACCCTGGGGAAAGGACTTCGTTTTTCCCATGGAAAATGGCCTTCATTTGTGGCCACTCTGCCTGGCAGGCAGGGCAGTGCCAAGCCAGGAATCTACAAACTGTGCTGGATCCTTCCAGAACGAAAGCTGCCAGCAACTAGGACCCTGCAAGTCCTTACAGCCCCAGATGCCACCAGTCATCTGACACCCAGAGCCTGGGCCAATGACTTCGTTTTCCCCATGGAAAATGGCCTCCATTTCTGGCCACTCGCCCTGACCAAGAGGGTGGTGCCCAGCAAGAAATTTGCAAGCTTTGCTGGATTGCTCCAAATCTAAAGCTACCACTTGTTGTTGTTCTATTTCTCTAGAGTCCCATCATGCTGTTCTCAGATTGCTAAAGTCCATACCTCCTCGGTGTGTTCTTATGGCTGCAGATCTTCACAGCACAGACGCTTTCTTCTGCATGCTGTTCTTTCCCAGTTCAGGGCTCCTTCAAGGCTCTCCCTGAATGGCTACGCCGCCCCCTTTTATCCCAGTTCTCTTCAATGCTCACAGCTGCAGCCCATCAAGGACAACCAGGACCTGTGGGACAGATATTCAAATAGAATCCATTTCCTCTACTCTAGCCAGTAAGTACTACCCTACAAGTCCTCAGAACCCCAAAGGCCACCTTTCATCTGACACCCAGACCCTGGGGAAAGGACTTCTTTTTCCCATGGCAAATGGCCTCCCTTGGCAGCCACTCACCCTGGCAGAAAGTGGGAGCCTAGCTAGAATGATGCAATCGTTGCTGGATTTTTCCAAAAGAAAAGCTGGCAGCAACTAGGGCCCTGGAAGTACTTAGAGCCTCAAACGCCACCTTGAACATATTACTGAGACCCTGGGGAAAGGACTTCGTTTTTCCCATGGAAAATGGCCTTCATTTCTGGCCACTCTGCCTGGCAGGCAGGGCAGTGCCAAGCCAGGAATCTACAAACTGTGCTGGATCCTTCCAGAACGAAAGCTGCCAGCAACTAGGACCCTGCAAGTCCTTACAGCCCCAGATGCCACCAGTCATCTGACACCCAGAGCCTGGGCCAATGACTTCGTTTTCCCCATGGAAAATGGCCTCCATTTCTGGCCACTCGCCCTGACCAAGAGGGTGGTGCCCAGCAAGAAATTTGCAAGCTTTGCTGGATTGCTCCAAATCGAAAGCTGCCACTTGTTGTTCTTCTATTTCTCTAGAGTCCCATAATGCTGTTCTCAGATTGCTAAAGTCCATACCTCCTCGGTGTGTTCTTATGGCTGCAGATCTTCACAGCACAGACGCTTTCTTCTGCATGCTGTTCTTTCCCAGTTCAGGGCTCCTTCAAGGCTCTCCCTGAATGGCTACGCCGCCCCCTTTTATCCCAGTTCTCTTCAATGCTCACAGCTGCAGCCCATCAAGGACAACCAGGACCTGTGGGACAGATATTCAAATAGAATCCATTTCCTCTACTCTAGCCAGTAAGTACTACCCTACAAGTCCTCAGAACCCCAAAGGCCACCTTTCATCTGACACCCAGACCCTGGGGAAAGGACTTCTTTTTCCCATGGCAAATGGCCTCCCTTGGCAGCCACTCACCCTGGCAGAAAGTGGGAGCCTAGCTAGAATGATGCAATCGTTGCTGGATTTTTCCAAAAGAAAAGCTGGCAGCAACTAGGGCCCTGGAAGTACTTAGAGCCTCAAACGCCACCTTGAACATATTACTGAGACCCTGGGGAAAGGACTTCGTTTTTCCCATGGAAAATGGCCTTCATTTCTGGCCACTCTGCCTGGCAGGCAGGGCAGTGCCAAGCCAGGAATCTACAAACTGTGCTGGATCCTTCCAGAACGAAAGCTGCCAGCAACTAGGACCCTGCAAGTCCTTACAGCCCCAGATGCCACCAGTCATCTGACACCCAGAGCCTGGGCCAATGACTTCGTTTTCCCCATGGAAAATTGCCTCCATTTCTGGCCACTCGCCCTGACCAAGAGGGTGGTGCCCAGCAAGAAATTTGCAAGCTTTGCTGGATTGCTCCAAATCTAAAGCTACCACTTGTTGTTGTTCTATTTCTCTAGAGTCCCATCATGCTGTTCTCAGATTGCTAAAGTCCATACCTCCTCGGTGTGTTCTTATGGCTGCAGATCTTCACAGCACAGACGCTTTCTTCTGCATGCTGTTCTTTCCCAGTTCAGGGCTCCTTCAAGGCTCTCCCTGAATGGCTACGCCGCCCCCTTTTATCCCAGTTCTCTTCAATGCTCACAGCTGCAGCCCATCAAGGACAACCAGGACCTGTGGGACAGATATTCAAATAGAATCCATTTCCTCTACTCTAGCCAGTAAGTACTACCCTACAAGTCCTCAGAACCCCAAAGGCCACCTTTCATCTGACACCCAGACCCTGGGGAAAGGACTTCTTTTTCCCATGGCAAATGGCCTCCCTTGGCAGCCACTCACCCTGGCAGAAAGTGGGAGCCTAGCTAGAATGATGCAATCGTTGCTGGATTTTTCCAAAAGAAAAGCTGGCAGCAACTAGGGCCCTGGAAGTACTTAGAGCCTCAAACGCCACCTTGAACATATTCCTGAGACCCTGGGGAAAGGACTTCGTTTTTCCCATGGAAAATGGCCTTCATTTCTGGCCACTCTGCCTGGCAGGCAGGGCAGTGCCAAGCCAGGAATCTACAAACTGTGCTGGATCCTTCCAGAACGAAAGCTGCCAGCAACTAGGACCCTGCAAGTCCTTACAGCCCCAGATGCCACCAGTCATCTGACACCCAGAGCCTGGGCCAATGACTTCGTTTTCCCCATGGAAAATGGCCTCCATTTCTGGCCACTCGCCCTGACCAAGAGGGTGGTGCCCAGCAAGAAATTTGCAAGCTTTGCTGGATTGCTCCAAATCGAAAGCTGCCACTTGTTGTTCTTCTATTTCTCTAGAGTCCCATCATGCTGTTCTCAGATTGCTAAAGTCCATACCTCCTCGGTGTGTTCTTATGGCTGCAGATCTTCACAGCACAGACGCTTTCTTCTGCATGCTGTTCTTTCCCAGTTCAGGGCTCCTTCAAGGCTCTCCCTGAATGGCTAAGCCGCCCCCTTTTATCCCAGTTCTCTTCAATGCTCACAGCTGCAGCCCATCAAGGACAACCAGGACCTGTGGGGCAAAGCCTCTAGACAGATATTCAAATAGAATCCATTTCCTCTACTCTAGCCAGTAAGTACTACCCTACAAGTCCTCAGAACCCCAAAGGCCACCTTTCATCTGACACCCAGACCCTGGGGGAAAGGACTTCTTTTTCCCATGGCAAATGGCCTCCCTTGGCAGCCACTCACCCTGGCAGAAAGTGGGAGCCTAGCTAGAATGATGCAATCGTTGCTGGATTTTTCCAAAAGAAAAGCTGGCAGCAACTAGGGCCCTGGAAGTACTTAGAGCCTCAAACGCCACCTTGAACATATTCCTGAGACCCTGGGGAAAGGACTTCGTTTTTCCCATGGAAAATGGCCTTCATTTGTGGCCACTCTGCCTGGCAGGCAGGGCAGTGCCAAGCCAGGAATCTACAAACTGTGCTGGATCCTTCCAGAACGAAAGCTGCCAGCAACTAGGACCCTGCAAGTCCTTACAGCCCCAGATGCCACCAGTCATCTGACACCCAGAGCCTGGGCCAATGACTTC
>NW_027510103.1:0-37661 GCF_051311805.1 Agelaius phoeniceus | reverse complement strand
TAAAAGCATGAAGTAAATGGAGTAGGGTGTAAAATGAAATCAACATGGAGAAAGAGAGGCATCATGCAATGTCTTAAACCCTGTATGATGCTAGGTGCTAATACACGCAATGCACAGATCAACAACAAATCCACCTAGCACAGTTCTTCTTTCCCCGCTTCACTCCAGTTATGCCAGCACAGCGTCTTGTGGAAGCAGCAGCAGACCTGTGCCACAAGTCTGACAGAATAAAGCTTCATCTTCCAAAAGAGCTTGGAGAAAAGGGCTGGAGAGGCAGGATCATCCTTTTGACACAGGCTTTTGATGTCCCCTTTTGTTACTACTTGAAGATACTTGCTCCTTGAGAAGAGAGAGACTGAAGCCCAGTGCTTGTTCCCAGAAATAAGCAAGCTTTCCTGCTGCTGATCTGCTCGGGTAAAGAATGTCCCGTGGCTTTACCTGCTTCTGGATGAGATGAAAATCCTTGCCGTAGGTGTGGAAAGCCTTTTGGAAGGACTCCTTCTCCTCAGGTGTCCATCTATCAGAGCCTGGCAATAAAAAGCAGCGGCTAGTAAACAGATCCCTTGATCCACACCAAGTAGATTCCTCTGGCTGCCGAAAGAAAACGGTCGCAGGCCGTCATTCACGTGGGTGTACGTGTCTGCTCCCTCAGAAGGGCGTGAAGACAAGAGCAGGCATTGCCCGGGGAGAAGGATTGGAAAACAAGTAGAGCTGAAGGACTAGATGCTGGTGCTTTGCCCACCCACAGAGGAGACAAGACCTTGTGCTGGTGTTAAGCACAATTTCTTGAAGCAGAAACGCTTGCCACAACAATGAAGGGGACGGCAGCATCTGTCAGGGACGCAAGAAGCTCTGCTTTGCTTACCTGCGTAATGATAATCAGCCATGGGATGGCCTTGAGCTGTTGCAGGCCCCTCTGAGAGCAGCATCTCCAGAGCCTCCTGCAAGATCAAGAGGGAAAAGGCTTTAGCCGCCCCAGCACATTAAAAATGAGCCAAAAAATCACAGGTGCTGCCTTTCAGCTCCTTTGCCTCTCCAGACATTCAAGCGACTGTATCCCATGTGGGTGAAACACTGTCATTTGCTCCCAGTCCCTAGTTTTTGCTGCCCGACCCTTTGATCCTGGTCCCCAAGAGTGGCCTTTTGCTCACCAAGCTGAGGATTTTGCTGCTCCTGCAGCCAGAATGGCCTCAGCTGACTGAGGCTTCTGGGAATTTCCCCTCCAAATGTCTTAGAGAAGCCAAATCTCCAGGCCATTTACAAGGCAGCAGGACCTTCCGCCGCCGCCGCCTCCAGGAGGGAGATTCTCCCTGCTGGAGCCCTTTGGGCTCAGCCCTGACGCAGCTGGAGGAGACCCAGCAGGCAGCAAGTGCTCTGCTCCCTGTTAAGACCCTTCTTCCAAGAGCAGCCAGGAAAGGCTGTCCCAGTGCCCAGGCCTTCTGCATTCCCTGTGCCCTCTCCTCTGCGCCCAAACAGCCGCTTCTTACCGGAACGCTGCCGCGTGCCTGGTGCAGGCAGTGCAGGGCGCGCTCCAGGTTAGCTGCTGCCCCGGGAATGCCACGGGAGCTGGCCATGTCCAACAGTTCTCTTACTGCAAGCACAAGAAAAAACCCACCGAAAGTCAGCCTGGAGGCCAGCAAAGGGCAAAGGTTGCCATGCAAGGCAGAAGGAAAGGCCGGCAGCTAAAGACAGCAGCTTGGAGAGAGAGCATGAAAAGGAGAGCAAAGACAGAGCCAGCTGAAGCAAGGGCCCACGCAGTGCTGGCTCTCCCTCCAAAGCAGCTTCTGTAAGAAGAAGTGGGGGCCAATCTCCCCTCTTCCAGTGGCAAACGGCCCTGACCAGTTTGGAGAGCAAGGTGCTTGCTCTTTCTCCTTGCCTCTAACACTTCTACATGGGAAGATGGGCGAGACAAGGAGAGAAGCAGAGCCTGCAAAAGGCTGCCTTTTTAGGCATAAGGAGCCTTTTCAAGACCCAAGTAGCTCAGGGCTGGAAGCAAAGCTTGAAGCAAAGCTACCTCTGTCAGGTTTTTCCATGTCAGAGTCATCCTCTCCCCAGGGCTTCCAGACCAGGCTTGCAGGCTCTTCATCCTCACTTGCTGCTCTGTTCTGCAGCTCTGGGAGCTCAGCCTGAAAGTCGCTGCCAACATTGATGTGTCTAAAGGAAGAAGGAGGTGGAGGTGAGAAAGGCAAGTGGTCAAGAGAGCCTTGCTGTGCACCCACAGGCTTGAACCAATCCCAGCCTGACTGTGAAAGAGCAGTTCTCCTCCTCGCCATTCCTCCAGTTTGCTGTCCTTTAACCCTAGGCCAAAACTCACGGCTGAATCTGGGCTCTTGCTTTCCTTTTCATTGTGCCTCTCCTTTCCACCTGAAAGAGATCAAAGCAATGCTCCAGTTCAAAATCCTTCTGCCAAGGATGTGTCAGTAGCCTTCCTTCTCATCCTCATCATTGCAAAGCCCGAGCTCCCGTGTCCCAGCTCCTTTCTCTTTGCTGTCATTGCTGCCTTTTTGACATGGAATGTCCTAGGCAGGACCCTCCAGCAGTCAGCAGCTTCCTCAGGAGGGCAAGCAGAAGGCCATGCACTACTCTCTTCACTCCCAGGGCCACGGAGAAGAGCCAAGAGAATGGCAGGGGAGATGTGCCAGTGCAGGCTTAGGTTGGATCGAAGGAAAAGCTTCTTCAGCCACAGGCTGCTTGGGCACTGCAACAGCCTCCCCAGGGAAGGGGGCACAGCACCAAGGCTGACTGAGCTCCAAAAGTGTTTGGACACTGCTCTTGGGCACAGGCTGTGATTGTTGAGGCTGCCCCGGGCAGGCCCTGCAGTTGGCCTCAGTGATCTTTCAGAATCCCTTCCAAGGCAGAAAATTCTGTGCTACTGTGATTGTGCTCTTGAGGAGATGGCATTTGACGGCCACCCCTGAGCATGAGGTAGAACCAGCCCTACGTGCACTGAAAAAAGAATCTCTAAAGATATTAAAATAGAAGGGATCTATAGGCGATGTAAATACGTAAGTAGATAAGAATTGCTGATCCCAGATGGTTTTTGAAGTTGAAAGCCTGTGTTTGCAGAGAAGCCCAGTCAAATGCTTCCATGCCCTGAACGACAGGGATGCCAGAGGAGAAGTGCCATCATTGTGCTGTTTGAAGCTTTGGAGCGGGTGTGAGCAGAGTCAGGGCATAAGGGGATTTGTTGACACTGAAGCCCTGACCTGCTCAGCCAGGAACAATTTGTTTTGGGGTCAGCACAAGATAGTTTGAGGACTGAAATGGGTGCCAAGAACGTTTAATCAGGTGATGCGTGGACGAGGATCTGCAACTGCACTGGGACACCTCTCTAGGTCCTCTATGGAAAGGTCTGTGTTTCCCCTGGAGGCAACACAATTCCTTCAGAAGCTGCACCCTGCTTTCACGTGGAAGCTCGTCTGGGGAAAGTGAGCACGCAGCCTGTGTGTCGTGCTTGGTGGGAGAGGCAGCTGGAGCCTCCTGCCCTTGTGCTAGTGCTTTGAGGGCAAACGGGGATTTTCTTACCTTGGAGGGTTCCCAAGTGCTCTGGGGATGCCCGGAGGCAGACGAGGAGACCAGGATGTCGGTGCAGAGGCCGGGTCTGGCGCTGAGTGCAGAAGGCGGCTGGTCAGGGACAGCCCAGGAGCTGATCCTGCAGCTGCTGCTCCAGCGCTGCTCCAGCAGTGTTCCAGCAAGGGCCGCAGGAGCAGGAGACAACGACAGTTGCTATGGGCACAGCCCAACATTCCATCTAGAACCCCTGGGGGAGCCATGGGACAGAAAGGGGCATGGGCCGCCTCTGCCCCTTGTACTTCTTCTGCTGCAAGTTTGCTCTGAGAAGCTTCCCATTGGGCCTTTTCTCCTCAGTCGTCTGATGAGACGGGCAAAAGCAGTGCAGGGACAGCCCTGGCTCTTCCCGGTGCTTCTCTGCAAGGTGCCTCCAGCTGAAGGTGCACAGGAGCCTGCCTCTGTGCAAGGGCCCAGACCTCATCTCCTGCCCTGGAGAACCAGAAGGGCTCCTCCCACTGGCTCTCCTCCAGCTCTGAGAGGAGCTGGAATTTGCAAGTTGCCTAGCGCAGAGCCAACTCCAAAGCTTCCTCTCAAAGTGGAGGCATTCATCCTGCCCCCTTTCTCAATTCTCCTTTTGCTGCCCAATAATGTCACTGCATGGTTTCCCTCCTTTGGGCCTCTGAGCTGGTCTCTCACCTCATCACTCCTCCCTTGAAACTTGGAAAAACAGGATCTTTTTCAGGCCAACTGATGGGGACACACACACACACCCCCAGGGACAGCACATGGGCATTTCTCTAGCAAACATTCAGGCAGAATTTCTAGATCCCTCTTCCAGCTCCCTTGGAGAAGCTCGGTGGTTGTCCCAAAAGACTCTGGCATTCCTCTAAGGAAGCAACACTTACAGAATTGCCTTTCCACACTGCTGGCCTTCACATTGCTTTTAACGCCTAGATCCCAGATATGAGAAAAAGCCAGGCAGCTTTGCTGCTTTCCTGCCTGTCCTTAAGGAAAAGCAAATCTTGCTTCAGTCCCAATCTTGCTTCCTTCCCAGCCTGCATGTTACCCACTGGCCAGCAAACTGAGGGGGCAGCTGGAACAAGTCCCACTGCAAGGCAGATACTTTGTAGCCTCCAAAGCCCACCTGCACCGGCTCCATCAGACAAGGGCAAGCTTGCCTCGGCTTCCCAGAAGCAGCCTGCCAATTGCCCCCTCCCTCGCCCCCTCTCCATCCACCCTCCACAGCCCCTGCCACCAAAGCCTTGCTAGGCAGGGCCATTTGCTGGCCTCCATAAAAGAGTGACTTGGATTCTTCTTTGGCGCAAGTGCCCCAGCTGTGACAAGTCAGAGGATAATGATCACACCCGCTCGGCTTTAGCTAAGGAGATTGCTGGAGGCCCAGAGCGGGACACTGGTCCTTTCCAGAGAAACTGAAACTGACCTAGCCATGCCTTTGTGGTGCATGCCGATAGGAATTGGATAGAATCGGAGGGCTTAGAAACGTCCTCCAAGCTGGTCAGCTCCATCAGTCCCCCAAAATGAAAGCAAATTATCTGGCTGGGCTCCAAAAAGGACTCAACCCGCTGCTTTTATGCCAGAAAATATGGTGAGCCCACTCATCCAGATGCAATTCAGTGAATTAAACAAAGCCTCCCTTTCCACTCCCAGCTGAGATGTTGAGGAATCAAAGGCTGAAGCCCCAGCGGTATTTCACCGGCAGTAAAGGAGACACACCTCAGGAAGTCCTGCCAGCTGAGCAAGGGGCTGGGCCTGGGGGAGGTGGCGCCTGCCCAGATTCTACTCTCAGGGCAAGTGCCGTCTTTGCAACACCAGGCAAATGGAACAAACATTGCCAAAGTCATTTCATACAGACAAAAAGACAAAATGGAACAAACATTGGTTTAATGATAAAGACAGATTGGCTCTCAACAAAGGCAAAATGACAAAGAGCATATGGCAGAGCATAGACAACACCCAACCTCTGACATTTACTGATAAATCTAATAATACTAATGAGTCCTGAATAATACTAATGTATCTTAACTACTAAATTGAGGAGGTTACTATCATGTCAACTAACGAAGTAGAAGATTAAACAACCCAAAAATCTTAAAAAATAATCGTATTCCTATCTAACTAATATCTAACAGTTGTATTCCTATCTAACTAATCTGCCTAACTCTTGCTAGCCCTGGACAACCTGCAGGGTTGTCTAATTTGGTCTTTTCTTCTTGGGGAGAGGCTCTGCTGTCTTCCGAGGCCGATGTCTTCTGCTGTGTTTGTTCCTTTCCTTCATGCTTTCAAACACCCTGCAAGATAGGAAGCAAACCATCCATTGCTGACGCTAGTACACACCATGAAAGCAAGTGCCGAGATCTCCGTTTGAGTATGAATTTCTGTCTTTTCGGGCAGTGGCACATTTGTCAATGGATCAGCACCATGAGTCTGATGGTTCTACTTTCAATGCCTTGAAATGTCTTCCTCCTTTTGCTGCATCCTCTTTTGAATTTGATCAGCAGCATCAAACCAAGCTTTGATGGATCTATTCCTACTTGTATCAACTGTGTCTTGTTGGGGCACGGCAAGGTTTCATTGTGAAGGCTGGGTTTTACCTAAGCTCTTTGGGTTTGAGGTGGGTGTTAAGCTTGAGCACGGCTGCCGGGGGCGATGCTGCAAGTGCCCCCAGCTTCCCCTGCGGTGCCTTTGAAAAGGGTCAGCCCCTTTTAGTCCAAAGGCGCAGCTTTGAGCAGAAAGAGGAGGAACTTGCGCACCGTTTGCACTGCCCGCAGGGAAAGGGGCCTCCCGCCGAAGGGGGCGGCTGGCGCGGTTGGCAGCAGGGACACTGGGCGCTGCGAGCCCTCTTGCGGCTTCTCTTCCCTGGCTCCCCGTTCTCCTTTCTGGGAGGGCTTTTGCTCCTCTTTGCTTTGCCCACGCTCTGGAAATCAAAGAGTCCTTATCAATGCTTCCTTCCTCTCACAAAGCTGGAAATCAGAGCATCCAGCAGAAAAATCTATCGGCCTAAGCAAATCCTTCCAAAGCCTCAAGAGCTGAGAAAACGGCTGCCTTTGCCAATGGGCTGCGGCGGGCTGCCAAGCCAGAGCTTGGAGGAAAATACTCCTCTTTTCTACAGGCCAAAGGGGTGGGAGAAAGACCTGGCTATTTAGAGCTCTACATTTCTTATTTCTACCTTTCTGCCTAACATCTCTCTGCTTTTCCTCCACAAATGTCTAGGCAACGGGATTTAAATTCAGTCCAATTAGGGTAGACACATGCTTAGCCATTTTCTAGTCCCCAAAATAATCTCCCTCCCTGTCTCTCTCTCTCTCTCTCTCTCTCTCTCTCTCTCTCACATGATGGGAAGCAAATTGCTCTTTGCCGCTAAGGAAAGATTTAGGGGAGCCACAGCACCAGCAGCTCCTTCTTGGGGACTATGCTGGCATGCTAGAAAAACTCCCTGAAAATCTGCAGCATATCCACAAAGGCAGCCTGGACTGCTGATGTCAGCAAGCAGTGGGGAATTTGGGGTCTGATTGGAGTCAGCGAGGGTGCCAGCCCTTGAGAAGCCCATCTGTAGAGAGTCAAAGCCCATTTTGGTGGCGGTGCTGCTTTCTTGGGTCAAAGTTAGGCTCCAGAATTGCATACTTCAGGGCAGCAGCACAAGGAAGGCCCGGGCAGCATCTGCTGTGCCTTTCCCAGCGCATGGGACGATGTGATCCTGGCAAAGGGGCATCTGGCATGGCTCGCCAGCAGCTTTTCTCCCCTTCTCCCAGTTTCTCGACCTTCCTGGCACCTCTCCATTTTCTTGCCCCTCACCTGAGCAAGAGTGCTGGCAAGTTTATGCTCCTTTTTCCAGGAGTAGTAGTACTCCACACACTGGGCCACGGTCTTAGTCTGGATCTGTTGTGAAGAGAAAAAGAAGGAATCGAAAATGGTGTCGGGTGCACTGGGGAAAAAGTAGACTATGGAGTGAACTAGGAAGTAAAAGCATGAAGTAAATGGAGTAGGGTGTAAAATGAAATCAACATGGAGAAAGAGAGGCATCATGCAATGTCTTAAACCCTGTATGATGCTAGGTGCTAATACACGCAATGCACAGATCAACAACAAATCCACCTAGCACAGTTCTTCTTTCCCCGCTTCACTCCAGTTATGCCAGCACAGCGTCTTGTGGAAGCAGCAGCAGACCTGTGCCACAAGTCTGACAGAATAAAGCTTCATCTTCCAAAAGAGCTTGGAGAAAAGGGCTGGAGAGGCAGGATCATCCTTTTGACACAGGCTTTTGATGTCCCCTTTTGTTACTACTTGAAGATACTTGCTCCTTGAGAAGAGAGAGACTGAAGCCCAGTGCTTGTTCCCAGAAATAAGCAAGCTTTCCTGCTGCTGATCTGCTCGGGTAAAGAATGTCCCGTGGCTTTACCTGCTTCTGGATGAGATGAAAATCCTTGCCGTAGGTGTGGAAAGCCTTTTGGAAGGACTCCTTCTCCTCAGGTGTCCATCTATCAGAGCCTGGCAATAAAAAGCAGCGGCTAGTAAACAGATCCCTTGATCCACACCAAGTAGATTCCTCTGGCTGCCGAAAGAAAACGGTCGCAGGCCGTCATTCACGTGGGTGTACGTGTCTGCTCCCTCAGAAGGGCGTGAAGACAAGAGCAGGCATTGCCCGGGGAGAAGGATTGGAAAACAAGTAGAGCTGAAGGACTAGATGCTGGTGCTTTGCCCACCCACAGAGGAGACAAGACCTTGTGCTGGTGTTAAGCACAATTTCTTGAAGCAGAAACGCTTGCCACAACAATGAAGGGGACGGCAGCATCTGTCAGGGACGCAAGAAGCTCTGCTTTGCTTACCTGCGTAATGATAATCAGCCATGGGATGGCCTTGAGCTGTTGCAGGCCCCTCTGAGAGCAGCATCTCCAGAGCCTCCTGCAAGATCAAGAGGGAAAAGGCTTTAGCCGCCCCAGCACATTAAAAATGAGCCAAAAAATCACAGGTGCTGCCTTTCAGCTCCTTTGCCTCTCCAGACATTCAAGCGACTGTATCCCATGTGGGTGAAACACTGTCATTTGCTCCCAGTCCCTAGTTTTTGCTGCCCGACCCTTTGATCCTGGTCCCCAAGAGTGGCCTTTTGCTCACCAAGCTGAGGATTTTGCTGCTCCTGCAGCCAGAATGGCCTCAGCTGACTGAGGCTTCTGGGAATTTCCCCTCCAAATGTCTTAGAGAAGCCAAATCTCCAGGCCATTTACAAGGCAGCAGGACCTTCCGCCGCCGCCGCCTCCAGGAGGGAGATTCTCCCTGCTGGAGCCCTTTGGGCTCAGCCCTGACGCAGCTGGAGGAGACCCAGCAGGCAGCAAGTGCTCTGCTCCCTGTTAAGACCCTTCTTCCAAGAGCAGCCAGGAAAGGCTGTCCCAGTGCCCAGGCCTTCTGCATTCCCTGTGCCCTCTCCTCTGCGCCCAAACAGCCGCTTCTTACCGGAACGCTGCCGCGTGCCTGGTGCAGGCAGTGCAGGGCGCGCTCCAGGTTAGCTGCTGCCCCGGGAATGCCACGGGAGCTGGCCATGTCCAACAGTTCTCTTACTGCAAGCACAAGAAAAAACCCACCGAAAGTCAGCCTGGAGGCCAGCAAAGGGCAAAGGTTGCCATGCAAGGCAGAAGGAAAGGCCGGCAGCTAAAGACAGCAGCTTGGAGAGAGAGCATGAAAAGGAGAGCAAAGACAGAGCCAGCTGAAGCAAGGGCCCACGCAGTGCTGGCTCTCCCTCCAAAGCAGCTTCTGTAAGAAGAAGTGGGGGCCAATCTCCCCTCTTCCAGTGGCAAACGGCCCTGACCAGTTTGGAGAGCAAGGTGCTTGCTCTTTCTCCTTGCCTCTAACACTTCTACATGGGAAGATGGGCGAGACAAGGAGAGAAGCAGAGCCTGCAAAAGGCTGCCTTTTTAGGCATAAGGAGCCTTTTCAAGACCCAAGTAGCTCAGGGCTGGAAGCAAAGCTTGAAGCAAAGCTACCTCTGTCAGGTTTTTCCATGTCAGAGTCATCCTCTCCCCAGGGCTTCCAGACCAGGCTTGCAGGCTCTTCATCCTCACTTGCTGCTCTGTTCTGCAGCTCTGGGAGCTCAGCCTGAAAGTCGCTGCCAACATTGATGTGTCTAAAGGAAGAAGGAGGTGGAGGTGAGAAAGGCAAGTGGTCAAGAGAGCCTTGCTGTGCACCCACAGGCTTGAACCAATCCCAGCCTGACTGTGAAAGAGCAGTTCTCCTCCTCGCCATTCCTCCAGTTTGCTGTCCTTTAACCCTAGGCCAAAACTCACGGCTGAATCTGGGCTCTTGCTTTCCTTTTCATTGTGCCTCTCCTTTCCACCTGAAAGAGATCAAAGCAATGCTCCAGTTCAAAATCCTTCTGCCAAGGATGTGTCAGTAGCCTTCCTTCTCATCCTCATCATTGCAAAGCCCGAGCTCCCGTGTCCCAGCTCCTTTCTCTTTGCTGTCATTGCTGCCTTTTTGACATGGAATGTCCTAGGCAGGACCCTCCAGCAGTCAGCAGCTTCCTCAGGAGGGCAAGCAGAAGGCCATGCACTACTCTCTTCACTCCCAGGGCCACGGAGAAGAGCCAAGAGAATGGCAGGGGAGATGTGCCAGTGCAGGCTTAGGTTGGATCGAAGGAAAAGCTTCTTCAGCCACAGGCTGCTTGGGCACTGCAACAGCCTCCCCAGGGAAGGGGGCACAGCACCAAGGCTGACTGAGCTCCAAAAGTGTTTGGACACTGCTCTTGGGCACAGGCTGTGATTGTTGAGGCTGCCCCGGGCAGGCCCTGCAGTTGGCCTCAGTGATCTTTCAGAATCCCTTCCAAGGCAGAAAATTCTGTGCTACTGTGATTGTGCTCTTGAGGAGATGGCATTTGACGGCCACCCCTGAGCATGAGGTAGAACCAGCCCTACGTGCACTGAAAAAAGAATCTCTAAAGATATTAAAATAGAAGGGATCTATAGGCGATGTAAATACGTAAGTAGATAAGAATTGCTGATCCCAGATGGTTTTTGAAGTTGAAAGCCTGTGTTTGCAGAGAAGCCCAGTCAAATGCTTCCATGCCCTGAACGACAGGGATGCCAGAGGAGAAGTGCCATCATTGTGCTGTTTGAAGCTTTGGAGCGGGTGTGAGCAGAGTCAGGGCATAAGGGGATTTGTTGACACTGAAGCCCTGACCTGCTCAGCCAGGAACAATTTGTTTTGGGGTCAGCACAAGATAGTTTGAGGACTGAAATGGGTGCCAAGAACGTTTAATCAGGTGATGCGTGGACGAGGATCTGCAACTGCACTGGGACACCTCTCTAGGTCCTCTATGGAAAGGTCTGTGTTTCCCCTGGAGGCAACACAATTCCTTCAGAAGCTGCACCCTGCTTTCACGTGGAAGCTCGTCTGGGGAAAGTGAGCACGCAGCCTGTGTGTCGTGCTTGGTGGGAGAGGCAGCTGGAGCCTCCTGCCCTTGTGCTAGTGCTTTGAGGGCAAACGGGGATTTTCTTACCTTGGAGGGTTCCCAAGTGCTCTGGGGATGCCCGGAGGCAGACGAGGAGACCAGGATGTCGGTGCAGAGGCCGGGTCTGGCGCTGAGTGCAGAAGGCGGCTGGTCAGGGACAGCCCAGGAGCTGATCCTGCAGCTGCTGCTCCAGCGCTGCTCCAGCAGTGTTCCAGCAAGGGCCGCAGGAGCAGGAGACAACGACAGTTGCTATGGGCACAGCCCAACATTCCATCTAGAACCCCTGGGGGAGCCATGGGACAGAAAGGGGCATGGGCCGCCTCTGCCCCTTGTACTTCTTCTGCTGCAAGTTTGCTCTGAGAAGCTTCCCATTGGGCCTTTTCTCCTCAGTCGTCTGATGAGACGGGCAAAAGCAGTGCAGGGACAGCCCTGGCTCTTCCCGGTGCTTCTCTGCAAGGTGCCTCCAGCTGAAGGTGCACAGGAGCCTGCCTCTGTGCAAGGGCCCAGACCTCATCTCCTGCCCTGGAGAACCAGAAGGGCTCCTCCCACTGGCTCTCCTCCAGCTCTGAGAGGAGCTGGAATTTGCAAGTTGCCTAGCGCAGAGCCAACTCCAAAGCTTCCTCTCAAAGTGGAGGCATTCATCCTGCCCCCTTTCTCAATTCTCCTTTTGCTGCCCAATAATGTCACTGCATGGTTTCCCTCCTTTGGGCCTCTGAGCTGGTCTCTCACCTCATCACTCCTCCCTTGAAACTTGGAAAAACAGGATCTTTTTCAGGCCAACTGATGGGGACACACACACACACCCCCAGGGACAGCACATGGGCATTTCTCTAGCAAACATTCAGGCAGAATTTCTAGATCCCTCTTCCAGCTCCCTTGGAGAAGCTCGGTGGTTGTCCCAAAAGACTCTGGCATTCCTCTAAGGAAGCAACACTTACAGAATTGCCTTTCCACACTGCTGGCCTTCACATTGCTTTTAACGCCTAGATCCCAGATATGAGAAAAAGCCAGGCAGCTTTGCTGCTTTCCTGCCTGTCCTTAAGGAAAAGCAAATCTTGCTTCAGTCCCAATCTTGCTTCCTTCCCAGCCTGCATGTTACCCACTGGCCAGCAAACTGAGGGGGCAGCTGGAACAAGTCCCACTGCAAGGCAGATACTTTGTAGCCTCCAAAGCCCACCTGCACCGGCTCCATCAGACAAGGGCAAGCTTGCCTCGGCTTCCCAGAAGCAGCCTGCCAATTGCCCCCTCCCTCGCCCCCTCTCCATCCACCCTCCACAGCCCCTGCCACCAAAGCCTTGCTAGGCAGGGCCATTTGCTGGCCTCCATAAAAGAGTGACTTGGATTCTTCTTTGGCGCAAGTGCCCCAGCTGTGACAAGTCAGAGGATAATGATCACACCCGCTCGGCTTTAGCTAAGGAGATTGCTGGAGGCCCAGAGCGGGACACTGGTCCTTTCCAGAGAAACTGAAACTGACCTAGCCATGCCTTTGTGGTGCATGCCGATAGGAATTGGATAGAATCGGAGGGCTTAGAAACGTCCTCCAAGCTGGTCAGCTCCATCAGTCCCCCAAAATGAAAGCAAATTATCTGGCTGGGCTCCAAAAAGGACTCAACCCGCTGCTTTTATGCCAGAAAATATGGTGAGCCCACTCATCCAGATGCAATTCAGTGAATTAAACAAAGCCTCCCTTTCCACTCCCAGCTGAGATGTTGAGGAATCAAAGGCTGAAGCCCCAGCGGTATTTCACCGGCAGTAAAGGAGACACACCTCAGGAAGTCCTGCCAGCTGAGCAAGGGGCTGGGCCTGGGGGAGGTGGCGCCTGCCCAGATTCTACTCTCAGGGCAAGTGCCGTCTTTGCAACACCAGGCAAATGGAACAAACATTGCCAAAGTCATTTCATACAGACAAAAAGACAAAATGGAACAAACATTGGTTTAATGATAAAGACAGATTGGCTCTCAACAAAGGCAAAATGACAAAGAGCATATGGCAGAGCATAGACAACACCCAACCTCTGACATTTACTGATAAATCTAATAATACTAATGAGTCCTGAATAATACTAATGTATCTTAACTACTAAATTGAGGAGGTTACTATCATGTCAACTAACGAAGTAGAAGATTAAACAACCCAAAAATCTTAAAAAATAATCGTATTCCTATCTAACTAATATCTAACAGTTGTATTCCTATCTAACTAATCTGCCTAACTCTTGCTAGCCCTGGACAACCTGCAGGGTTGTCTAATTTGGTCTTTTCTTCTTGGGGAGAGGCTCTGCTGTCTTCCGAGGCCGATGTCTTCTGCTGTGTTTGTTCCTTTCCTTCATGCTTTCAAACACCCTGCAAGATAGGAAGCAAACCATCCATTGCTGACGCTAGTACACACCATGAAAGCAAGTGCCGAGATCTCCGTTTGAGTATGAATTTCTGTCTTTTCGGGCAGTGGCACATTTGTCAATGGATCAGCACCATGAGTCTGATGGTTCTACTTTCAATGCCTTGAAATGTCTTCCTCCTTTTGCTGCATCCTCTTTTGAATTTGATCAGCAGCATCAAACCAAGCTTTGATGGATCTATTCCTACTTGTATCAACTGTGTCTTGTTGGGGCACGGCAAGGTTTCATTGTGAAGGCTGGGTTTTACCTAAGCTCTTTGGGTTTGAGGTGGGTGTTAAGCTTGAGCACGGCTGCCGGGGGCGATGCTGCAAGTGCCCCCAGCTTCCCCTGCGGTGCCTTTGAAAAGGGTCAGCCCCTTTTAGTCCAAAGGCGCAGCTTTGAGCAGAAAGAGGAGGAACTTGCGCACCGTTTGCACTGCCCGCAGGGAAAGGGGCCTCCCGCCGAAGGGGGCGGCTGGCGCGGTTGGCAGCAGGGACACTGGGCGCTGCGAGCCCTCTTGCGGCTTCTCTTCCCTGGCTCCCCGTTCTCCTTTCTGGGAGGGCTTTTGCTCCTCTTTGCTTTGCCCACGCTCTGGAAATCAAAGAGTCCTTATCAATGCTTCCTTCCTCTCACAAAGCTGGAAATCAGAGCATCCAGCAGAAAAATCTATCGGCCTAAGCAAATCCTTCCAAAGCCTCAAGAGCTGAGAAAACGGCTGCCTTTGCCAATGGGCTGCGGCGGGCTGCCAAGCCAGAGCTTGGAGGAAAATACTCCTCTTTTCTACAGGCCAAAGGGGTGGGAGAAAGACCTGGCTATTTAGAGCTCTACATTTCTTATTTCTACCTTTCTGCCTAACATCTCTCTGCTTTTCCTCCACAAATGTCTAGGCAACGGGATTTAAATTCAGTCCAATTAGGGTAGACACATGCTTAGCCATTTTCTAGTCCCCAAAATAATCTCCCTCCCTGTCTCTCTCTCTCTCTCTCTCTCTCTCTCTCTCTCTCACATGATGGGAAGCAAATTGCTCTTTGCCGCTAAGGAAAGATTTAGGGGAGCCACAGCACCAGCAGCTCCTTCTTGGGGACTATGCTGGCATGCTAGAAAAACTCCCTGAAAATCTGCAGCATATCCACAAAGGCAGCCTGGACTGCTGATGTCAGCAAGCAGTGGGGAATTTGGGGTCTGATTGGAGTCAGCGAGGGTGCCAGCCCTTGAGAAGCCCATCTGTAGAGAGTCAAAGCCCATTTTGGTGGCGGTGCTGCTTTCTTGGGTCAAAGTTAGGCTCCAGAATTGCATACTTCAGGGCAGCAGCACAAGGAAGGCCCGGGCAGCATCTGCTGTGCCTTTCCCAGCGCATGGGACGATGTGATCCTGGCAAAGGGGCATCTGGCATGGCTCGCCAGCAGCTTTTCTCCCCTTCTCCCAGTTTCTCGACCTTCCTGGCACCTCTCCATTTTCTTGCCCCTCACCTGAGCAAGAGTGCTGGCAAGTTTATGCTCCTTTTTCCAGGAGTAGTAGTACTCCACACACTGGGCCACGGTCTTAGTCTGGATCTGTTGTGAAGAGAAAAAGAAGGAATCGAAAATGGTGTCGGGTGCACTGGGGAAAAAGTAGACTATGGAGTGAACTAGGAAGTAAAAGCATGAAGTAAATGGAGTAGGGTGTAAAATGAAATCAACATGGAGAAAGAGAGGCATCATGCAATGTCTTAAACCCTGTATGATGCTAGGTGCTAATACACGCAATGCACAGATCAACAACAAATCCACCTAGCACAGTTCTTCTTTCCCCGCTTCACTCCAGTTATGCCAGCACAGCGTCTTGTGGAAGCAGCAGCAGACCTGTGCCACAAGTCTGACAGAATAAAGCTTCATCTTCCAAAAGAGCTTGGAGAAAAGGGCTGGAGAGGCAGGATCATCCTTTTGACACAGGCTTTTGATGTCCCCTTTTGTTACTACTTGAAGATACTTGCTCCTTGAGAAGAGAGAGACTGAAGCCCAGTGCTTGTTCCCAGAAATAAGCAAGCTTTCCTGCTGCTGATCTGCTCGGGTAAAGAATGTCCCGTGGCTTTACCTGCTTCTGGATGAGATGAAAATCCTTGCCGTAGGTGTGGAAAGCCTTTTGGAAGGACTCCTTCTCCTCAGGTGTCCATCTATCAGAGCCTGGCAATAAAAAGCAGCGGCTAGTAAACAGATCCCTTGATCCACACCAAGTAGATTCCTCTGGCTGCCGAAAGAAAACGGTCGCAGGCCGTCATTCACGTGGGTGTACGTGTCTGCTCCCTCAGAAGGGCGTGAAGACAAGAGCAGGCATTGCCCGGGGAGAAGGATTGGAAAACAAGTAGAGCTGAAGGACTAGATGCTGGTGCTTTGCCCACCCACAGAGGAGACAAGACCTTGTGCTGGTGTTAAGCACAATTTCTTGAAGCAGAAACGCTTGCCACAACAATGAAGGGGACGGCAGCATCTGTCAGGGACGCAAGAAGCTCTGCTTTGCTTACCTGCGTAATGATAATCAGCCATGGGATGGCCTTGAGCTGTTGCAGGCCCCTCTGAGAGCAGCATCTCCAGAGCCTCCTGCAAGATCAAGAGGGAAAAGGCTTTAGCCGCCCCAGCACATTAAAAATGAGCCAAAAAATCACAGGTGCTGCCTTTCAGCTCCTTTGCCTCTCCAGACATTCAAGCGACTGTATCCCATGTGGGTGAAACACTGTCATTTGCTCCCAGTCCCTAGTTTTTGCTGCCCGACCCTTTGATCCTGGTCCCCAAGAGTGGCCTTTTGCTCACCAAGCTGAGGATTTTGCTGCTCCTGCAGCCAGAATGGCCTCAGCTGACTGAGGCTTCTGGGAATTTCCCCTCCAAATGTCTTAGAGAAGCCAAATCTCCAGGCCATTTACAAGGCAGCAGGACCTTCCGCCGCCGCCGCCTCCAGGAGGGAGATTCTCCCTGCTGGAGCCCTTTGGGCTCAGCCCTGACGCAGCTGGAGGAGACCCAGCAGGCAGCAAGTGCTCTGCTCCCTGTTAAGACCCTTCTTCCAAGAGCAGCCAGGAAAGGCTGTCCCAGTGCCCAGGCCTTCTGCATTCCCTGTGCCCTCTCCTCTGCGCCCAAACAGCCGCTTCTTACCGGAACGCTGCCGCGTGCCTGGTGCAGGCAGTGCAGGGCGCGCTCCAGGTTAGCTGCTGCCCCGGGAATGCCACGGGAGCTGGCCATGTCCAACAGTTCTCTTACTGCAAGCACAAGAAAAAACCCACCGAAAGTCAGCCTGGAGGCCAGCAAAGGGCAAAGGTTGCCATGCAAGGCAGAAGGAAAGGCCGGCAGCTAAAGACAGCAGCTTGGAGAGAGAGCATGAAAAGGAGAGCAAAGACAGAGCCAGCTGAAGCAAGGGCCCACGCAGTGCTGGCTCTCCCTCCAAAGCAGCTTCTGTAAGAAGAAGTGGGGGCCAATCTCCCCTCTTCCAGTGGCAAACGGCCCTGACCAGTTTGGAGAGCAAGGTGCTTGCTCTTTCTCCTTGCCTCTAACACTTCTACATGGGAAGATGGGCGAGACAAGGAGAGAAGCAGAGCCTGCAAAAGGCTGCCTTTTTAGGCATAAGGAGCCTTTTCAAGACCCAAGTAGCTCAGGGCTGGAAGCAAAGCTTGAAGCAAAGCTACCTCTGTCAGGTTTTTCCATGTCAGAGTCATCCTCTCCCCAGGGCTTCCAGACCAGGCTTGCAGGCTCTTCATCCTCACTTGCTGCTCTGTTCTGCAGCTCTGGGAGCTCAGCCTGAAAGTCGCTGCCAACATTGATGTGTCTAAAGGAAGAAGGAGGTGGAGGTGAGAAAGGCAAGTGGTCAAGAGAGCCTTGCTGTGCACCCACAGGCTTGAACCAATCCCAGCCTGACTGTGAAAGAGCAGTTCTCCTCCTCGCCATTCCTCCAGTTTGCTGTCCTTTAACCCTAGGCCAAAACTCACGGCTGAATCTGGGCTCTTGCTTTCCTTTTCATTGTGCCTCTCCTTTCCACCTGAAAGAGATCAAAGCAATGCTCCAGTTCAAAATCCTTCTGCCAAGGATGTGTCAGTAGCCTTCCTTCTCATCCTCATCATTGCAAAGCCCGAGCTCCCGTGTCCCAGCTCCTTTCTCTTTGCTGTCATTGCTGCCTTTTTGACATGGAATGTCCTAGGCAGGACCCTCCAGCAGTCAGCAGCTTCCTCAGGAGGGCAAGCAGAAGGCCATGCACTACTCTCTTCACTCCCAGGGCCACGGAGAAGAGCCAAGAGAATGGCAGGGGAGATGTGCCAGTGCAGGCTTAGGTTGGATCGAAGGAAAAGCTTCTTCAGCCACAGGCTGCTTGGGCACTGCAACAGCCTCCCCAGGGAAGGGGGCACAGCACCAAGGCTGACTGAGCTCCAAAAGTGTTTGGACACTGCTCTTGGGCACAGGCTGTGATTGTTGAGGCTGCCCCGGGCAGGCCCTGCAGTTGGCCTCAGTGATCTTTCAGAATCCCTTCCAAGGCAGAAAATTCTGTGCTACTGTGATTGTGCTCTTGAGGAGATGGCATTTGACGGCCACCCCTGAGCATGAGGTAGAACCAGCCCTACGTGCACTGAAAAAAGAATCTCTAAAGATATTAAAATAGAAGGGATCTATAGGCGATGTAAATACGTAAGTAGATAAGAATTGCTGATCCCAGATGGTTTTTGAAGTTGAAAGCCTGTGTTTGCAGAGAAGCCCAGTCAAATGCTTCCATGCCCTGAACGACAGGGATGCCAGAGGAGAAGTGCCATCATTGTGCTGTTTGAAGCTTTGGAGCGGGTGTGAGCAGAGTCAGGGCATAAGGGGATTTGTTGACACTGAAGCCCTGACCTGCTCAGCCAGGAACAATTTGTTTTGGGGTCAGCACAAGATAGTTTGAGGACTGAAATGGGTGCCAAGAACGTTTAATCAGGTGATGCGTGGACGAGGATCTGCAACTGCACTGGGACACCTCTCTAGGTCCTCTATGGAAAGGTCTGTGTTTCCCCTGGAGGCAACACAATTCCTTCAGAAGCTGCACCCTGCTTTCACGTGGAAGCTCGTCTGGGGAAAGTGAGCACGCAGCCTGTGTGTCGTGCTTGGTGGGAGAGGCAGCTGGAGCCTCCTGCCCTTGTGCTAGTGCTTTGAGGGCAAACGGGGATTTTCTTACCTTGGAGGGTTCCCAAGTGCTCTGGGGATGCCCGGAGGCAGACGAGGAGACCAGGATGTCGGTGCAGAGGCCGGGTCTGGCGCTGAGTGCAGAAGGCGGCTGGTCAGGGACAGCCCAGGAGCTGATCCTGCAGCTGCTGCTCCAGCGCTGCTCCAGCAGTGTTCCAGCAAGGGCCGCAGGAGCAGGAGACAACGACAGTTGCTATGGGCACAGCCCAACATTCCATCTAGAACCCCTGGGGGAGCCATGGGACAGAAAGGGGCATGGGCCGCCTCTGCCCCTTGTACTTCTTCTGCTGCAAGTTTGCTCTGAGAAGCTTCCCATTGGGCCTTTTCTCCTCAGTCGTCTGATGAGACGGGCAAAAGCAGTGCAGGGACAGCCCTGGCTCTTCCCGGTGCTTCTCTGCAAGGTGCCTCCAGCTGAAGGTGCACAGGAGCCTGCCTCTGTGCAAGGGCCCAGACCTCATCTCCTGCCCTGGAGAACCAGAAGGGCTCCTCCCACTGGCTCTCCTCCAGCTCTGAGAGGAGCTGGAATTTGCAAGTTGCCTAGCGCAGAGCCAACTCCAAAGCTTCCTCTCAAAGTGGAGGCATTCATCCTGCCCCCTTTCTCAATTCTCCTTTTGCTGCCCAATAATGTCACTGCATGGTTTCCCTCCTTTGGGCCTCTGAGCTGGTCTCTCACCTCATCACTCCTCCCTTGAAACTTGGAAAAACAGGATCTTTTTCAGGCCAACTGATGGGGACACACACACACACCCCCAGGGACAGCACATGGGCATTTCTCTAGCAAACATTCAGGCAGAATTTCTAGATCCCTCTTCCAGCTCCCTTGGAGAAGCTCGGTGGTTGTCCCAAAAGACTCTGGCATTCCTCTAAGGAAGCAACACTTACAGAATTGCCTTTCCACACTGCTGGCCTTCACATTGCTTTTAACGCCTAGATCCCAGATATGAGAAAAAGCCAGGCAGCTTTGCTGCTTTCCTGCCTGTCCTTAAGGAAAAGCAAATCTTGCTTCAGTCCCAATCTTGCTTCCTTCCCAGCCTGCATGTTACCCACTGGCCAGCAAACTGAGGGGGCAGCTGGAACAAGTCCCACTGCAAGGCAGATACTTTGTAGCCTCCAAAGCCCACCTGCACCGGCTCCATCAGACAAGGGCAAGCTTGCCTCGGCTTCCCAGAAGCAGCCTGCCAATTGCCCCCTCCCTCGCCCCCTCTCCATCCACCCTCCACAGCCCCTGCCACCAAAGCCTTGCTAGGCAGGGCCATTTGCTGGCCTCCATAAAAGAGTGACTTGGATTCTTCTTTGGCGCAAGTGCCCCAGCTGTGACAAGTCAGAGGATAATGATCACACCCGCTCGGCTTTAGCTAAGGAGATTGCTGGAGGCCCAGAGCGGGACACTGGTCCTTTCCAGAGAAACTGAAACTGACCTAGCCATGCCTTTGTGGTGCATGCCGATAGGAATTGGATAGAATCGGAGGGCTTAGAAACGTCCTCCAAGCTGGTCAGCTCCATCAGTCCCCCAAAATGAAAGCAAATTATCTGGCTGGGCTCCAAAAAGGACTCAACCCGCTGCTTTTATGCCAGAAAATATGGTGAGCCCACTCATCCAGATGCAATTCAGTGAATTAAACAAAGCCTCCCTTTCCACTCCCAGCTGAGATGTTGAGGAATCAAAGGCTGAAGCCCCAGCGGTATTTCACCGGCAGTAAAGGAGACACACCTCAGGAAGTCCTGCCAGCTGAGCAAGGGGCTGGGCCTGGGGGAGGTGGCGCCTGCCCAGATTCTACTCTCAGGGCAAGTGCCGTCTTTGCAACACCAGGCAAATGGAACAAACATTGCCAAAGTCATTTCATACAGACAAAAAGACAAAATGGAACAAACATTGGTTTAATGATAAAGACAGATTGGCTCTCAACAAAGGCAAAATGACAAAGAGCATATGGCAGAGCATAGACAACACCCAACCTCTGACATTTACTGATAAATCTAATAATACTAATGAGTCCTGAATAATACTAATGTATCTTAACTACTAAATTGAGGAGGTTACTATCATGTCAACTAACGAAGTAGAAGATTAAACAACCCAAAAATCTTAAAAAATAATCGTATTCCTATCTAACTAATATCTAACAGTTGTATTCCTATCTAACTAATCTGCCTAACTCTTGCTAGCCCTGGACAACCTGCAGGGTTGTCTAATTTGGTCTTTTCTTCTTGGGGAGAGGCTCTGCTGTCTTCCGAGGCCGATGTCTTCTGCTGTGTTTGTTCCTTTCCTTCATGCTTTCAAACACCCTGCAAGATAGGAAGCAAACCATCCATTGCTGACGCTAGTACACACCATGAAAGCAAGTGCCGAGATCTCCGTTTGAGTATGAATTTCTGTCTTTTCGGGCAGTGGCACATTTGTCAATGGATCAGCACCATGAGTCTGATGGTTCTACTTTCAATGCCTTGAAATGTCTTCCTCCTTTTGCTGCATCCTCTTTTGAATTTGATCAGCAGCATCAAACCAAGCTTTGATGGATCTATTCCTACTTGTATCAACTGTGTCTTGTTGGGGCACGGCAAGGTTTCATTGTGAAGGCTGGGTTTTACCTAAGCTCTTTGGGTTTGAGGTGGGTGTTAAGCTTGAGCACGGCTGCCGGGGGCGATGCTGCAAGTGCCCCCAGCTTCCCCTGCGGTGCCTTTGAAAAGGGTCAGCCCCTTTTAGTCCAAAGGCGCAGCTTTGAGCAGAAAGAGGAGGAACTTGCGCACCGTTTGCACTGCCCGCAGGGAAAGGGGCCTCCCGCCGAAGGGGGCGGCTGGCGCGGTTGGCAGCAGGGACACTGGGCGCTGCGAGCCCTCTTGCGGCTTCTCTTCCCTGGCTCCCCGTTCTCCTTTCTGGGAGGGCTTTTGCTCCTCTTTGCTTTGCCCACGCTCTGGAAATCAAAGAGTCCTTATCAATGCTTCCTTCCTCTCACAAAGCTGGAAATCAGAGCATCCAGCAGAAAAATCTATCGGCCTAAGCAAATCCTTCCAAAGCCTCAAGAGCTGAGAAAACGGCTGCCTTTGCCAATGGGCTGCGGCGGGCTGCCAAGCCAGAGCTTGGAGGAAAATACTCCTCTTTTCTACAGGCCAAAGGGGTGGGAGAAAGACCTGGCTATTTAGAGCTCTACATTTCTTATTTCTACCTTTCTGCCTAACATCTCTCTGCTTTTCCTCCACAAATGTCTAGGCAACGGGATTTAAATTCAGTCCAATTAGGGTAGACACATGCTTAGCCATTTTCTAGTCCCCAAAATAATCTCCCTCCCTGTCTCTCTCTCTCTCTCTCTCTCTCTCTCTCTCTCTCACATGATGGGAAGCAAATTGCTCTTTGCCGCTAAGGAAAGATTTAGGGGAGCCACAGCACCAGCAGCTCCTTCTTGGGGACTATGCTGGCATGCTAGAAAAACTCCCTGAAAATCTGCAGCATATCCACAAAGGCAGCCTGGACTGCTGATGTCAGCAAGCAGTGGGGAATTTGGGGTCTGATTGGAGTCAGCGAGGGTGCCAGCCCTTGAGAAGCCCATCTGTAGAGAGTCAAAGCCCATTTTGGTGGCGGTGCTGCTTTCTTGGGTCAAAGTTAGGCTCCAGAATTGCATACTTCAGGGCAGCAGCACAAGGAAGGCCCGGGCAGCATCTGCTGTGCCTTTCCCAGCGCATGGGACGATGTGATCCTGGCAAAGGGGCATCTGGCATGGCTCGCCAGCAGCTTTTCTCCCCTTCTCCCAGTTTCTCGACCTTCCTGGCACCTCTCCATTTTCTTGCCCCTCACCTGAGCAAGAGTGCTGGCAAGTTTATGCTCCTTTTTCCAGGAGTAGTAGTACTCCACACACTGGGCCACGGTCTTAGTCTGGATCTGTTGTGAAGAGAAAAAGAAGGAATCGAAAATGGTGTCGGGTGCACTGGGGAAAAAGTAGACTATGGAGTGAACTAGGAAGTAAAAGCATGAAGTAAATGGAGTAGGGTGTAAAATGAAATCAACATGGAGAAAGAGAGGCATCATGCAATGTCTTAAACCCTGTATGATGCTAGGTGCTAATACACGCAATGCACAGATCAACAACAAATCCACCTAGCACAGTTCTTCTTTCCCCGCTTCACTCCAGTTATGCCAGCACAGCGTCTTGTGGAAGCAGCAGCAGACCTGTGCCACAAGTCTGACAGAATAAAGCTTCATCTTCCAAAAGAGCTTGGAGAAAAGGGCTGGAGAGGCAGGATCATCCTTTTGACACAGGCTTTTGATGTCCCCTTTTGTTACTACTTGAAGATACTTGCTCCTTGAGAAGAGAGAGACTGAAGCCCAGTGCTTGTTCCCAGAAATAAGCAAGCTTTCCTGCTGCTGATCTGCTCGGGTAAAGAATGTCCCGTGGCTTTACCTGCTTCTGGATGAGATGAAAATCCTTGCCGTAGGTGTGGAAAGCCTTTTGGAAGGACTCCTTCTCCTCAGGTGTCCATCTATCAGAGCCTGGCAATAAAAAGCAGCGGCTAGTAAACAGATCCCTTGATCCACACCAAGTAGATTCCTCTGGCTGCCGAAAGAAAACGGTCGCAGGCCGTCATTCACGTGGGTGTACGTGTCTGCTCCCTCAGAAGGGCGTGAAGACAAGAGCAGGCATTGCCCGGGGAGAAGGATTGGAAAACAAGTAGAGCTGAAGGACTAGATGCTGGTGCTTTGCCCACCCACAGAGGAGACAAGACCTTGTGCTGGTGTTAAGCACAATTTCTTGAAGCAGAAACGCTTGCCACAACAATGAAGGGGACGGCAGCATCTGTCAGGGACGCAAGAAGCTCTGCTTTGCTTACCTGCGTAATGATAATCAGCCATGGGATGGCCTTGAGCTGTTGCAGGCCCCTCTGAGAGCAGCATCTCCAGAGCCTCCTGCAAGATCAAGAGGGAAAAGGCTTTAGCCGCCCCAGCACATTAAAAATGAGCCAAAAAATCACAGGTGCTGCCTTTCAGCTCCTTTGCCTCTCCAGACATTCAAGCGACTGTATCCCATGTGGGTGAAACACTGTCATTTGCTCCCAGTCCCTAGTTTTTGCTGCCCGACCCTTTGATCCTGGTCCCCAAGAGTGGCCTTTTGCTCACCAAGCTGAGGATTTTGCTGCTCCTGCAGCCAGAATGGCCTCAGCTGACTGAGGCTTCTGGGAATTTCCCCTCCAAATGTCTTAGAGAAGCCAAATCTCCAGGCCATTTACAAGGCAGCAGGACCTTCCGCCGCCGCCGCCTCCAGGAGGGAGATTCTCCCTGCTGGAGCCCTTTGGGCTCAGCCCTGACGCAGCTGGAGGAGACCCAGCAGGCAGCAAGTGCTCTGCTCCCTGTTAAGACCCTTCTTCCAAGAGCAGCCAGGAAAGGCTGTCCCAGTGCCCAGGCCTTCTGCATTCCCTGTGCCCTCTCCTCTGCGCCCAAACAGCCGCTTCTTACCGGAACGCTGCCGCGTGCCTGGTGCAGGCAGTGCAGGGCGCGCTCCAGGTTAGCTGCTGCCCCGGGAATGCCACGGGAGCTGGCCATGTCCAACAGTTCTCTTACTGCAAGCACAAGAAAAAACCCACCGAAAGTCAGCCTGGAGGCCAGCAAAGGGCAAAGGTTGCCATGCAAGGCAGAAGGAAAGGCCGGCAGCTAAAGACAGCAGCTTGGAGAGAGAGCATGAAAAGGAGAGCAAAGACAGAGCCAGCTGAAGCAAGGGCCCACGCAGTGCTGGCTCTCCCTCCAAAGCAGCTTCTGTAAGAAGAAGTGGGGGCCAATCTCCCCTCTTCCAGTGGCAAACGGCCCTGACCAGTTTGGAGAGCAAGGTGCTTGCTCTTTCTCCTTGCCTCTAACACTTCTACATGGGAAGATGGGCGAGACAAGGAGAGAAGCAGAGCCTGCAAAAGGCTGCCTTTTTAGGCATAAGGAGCCTTTTCAAGACCCAAGTAGCTCAGGGCTGGAAGCAAAGCTTGAAGCAAAGCTACCTCTGTCAGGTTTTTCCATGTCAGAGTCATCCTCTCCCCAGGGCTTCCAGACCAGGCTTGCAGGCTCTTCATCCTCACTTGGTGCTCTGTTCTGCAGCTCTGGGAGCTCAGCCTGAAAGTCGCTGCCAACATTGATGTGTCTAAAGGAAGAAGGAGGTGGAGGTGAGAAAGGCAAGTGGTCAAGAGAGCCTTGCTGTGCACCCACAGGCTTGAACCAATCCCAGCCTGACTGTGAAAGAGCAGTTCTCCTCCTCGCCATTCCTCCAGTTTGCTGTCCTTTAACCCTAGGCCAAAACTCACGGCTGAATCTGGGCTCTTGCTTTCCTTTTCATTGTGCCTCTCCTTTCCACCTGAAAGAGATCAAAGCAATGCTCCAGTTCAAAATCCTTCTGCCAAGGATGTGTCAGTAGCCTTCCTTCTCATCCTCATCATTGCAAAGCCCGAGCTCCCGTGTCCCAGCTCCTTTCTCTTTGCTGTCATTGCTGCCTTTTTGACATGGAATGTCCTAGGCAGGACCCTCCAGCAGTCAGCAGCTTCCTCAGGAGGGCAAGCAGAAGGCCATGCACTACTCTCTTCACTCCCAGGGCCACGGAGAAGAGCCAAGAGAATGGCAGGGGAGATGTGCCAGTGCAGGCTTAGGTTGGATCGAAGGAAAAGCTTCTTCAGCCACAGGCTGCTTGGGCACTGCAACAGCCTCCCCAGGGAAGGGGGCACAGCACCAAGGCTGACTGAGCTCCAAAAGTGTTTGGACACTGCTCTTGGGCACAGGCTGTGATTGTTGAGGCTGCCCCGGGCAGGCCCTGCAGTTGGCCTCAGTGATCTTTCAGAATCCCTTCCAAGGCAGAAAATTCTGTGCTACTGTGATTGTGCTCTTGAGGAGATGGCATTTGACGGCCACCCCTGAGCATGAGGTAGAACCAGCCCTACGTGCACTGAAAAAAGAATCTCTAAAGATATTAAAATAGAAGGGATCTATAGGCGATGTAAATACGTAAGTAGATAAGAATTGCTGATCCCAGATGGTTTTTGAAGTTGAAAGCCTGTGTTTGCAGAGAAGCCCAGTCAAATGCTTCCATGCCCTGAACGACAGGGATGCCAGAGGAGAAGTGCCATCATTGTGCTGTTTGAAGCTTTGGAGCGGGTGTGAGCAGAGTCAGGGCATAAGGGGATTTGTTGACACTGAAGCCCTGACCTGCTCAGCCAGGAACAATTTGTTTTGGGGTCAGCACAAGATAGTTTGAGGACTGAAATGGGTGCCAAGAACGTTTAATCAGGTGATGCGTGGACGAGGATCTGCAACTGCACTGGGACACCTCTCTAGGTCCTCTATGGAAAGGTCTGTGTTTCCCCTGGAGGCAACACAATTCCTTCAGAAGCTGCACCCTGCTTTCACGTGGAAGCTCGTCTGGGGAAAGTGAGCACGCAGCCTGTGTGTCGTGCTTGGTGGGAGAGGCAGCTGGAGCCTCCTGCCCTTGTGCTAGTGCTTTGAGGGCAAACGGGGATTTTCTTACCTTGGAGGGTTCCCAAGTGCTCTGGGGATGCCCGGAGGCAGACGAGGAGACCAGGATGTCGGTGCAGAGGCCGGGTCTGGCGCTGAGTGCAGAAGGCGGCTGGTCAGGGACAGCCCAGGAGCTGATCCTGCAGCTGCTGCTCCAGCGCTGCTCCAGCAGTGTTCCAGCAAGGGCCGCAGGAGCAGGAGACAACGACAGTTGCTATGGGCACAGCCCAACATTCCATCTAGAACCCCTGGGGGAGCCATGGGACAGAAAGGGGCATGGGCCGCCTCTGCCCCTTGTACTTCTTCTGCTGCAAGTTTGCTCTGAGAAGCTTCCCATTGGGCCTTTTCTCCTCAGTCGTCTGATGAGACGGGCAAAAGCAGTGCAGGGACAGCCCTGGCTCTTCCCGGTGCTTCTCTGCAAGGTGCCTCCAGCTGAAGGTGCACAGGAGCCTGCCTCTGTGCAAGGGCCCAGACCTCATCTCCTGCCCTGGAGAACCAGAAGGGCTCCTCCCACTGGCTCTCCTCCAGCTCTGAGAGGAGCTGGAATTTGCAAGTTGCCTAGCGCAGAGCCAACTCCAAAGCTTCCTCTCAAAGTGGAGGCATTCATCCTGCCCCCTTTCTCAATTCTCCTTTTGCTGCCCAATAATGTCACTGCATGGTTTCCCTCCTTTGGGCCTCTGAGCTGGTCTCTCACCTCATCACTCCTCCCTTGAAACTTGGAAAAACAGGATCTTTTTCAGGCCAACTGATGGGGACACACACACACACCCCCAGGGACAGCACATGGGCATTTCTCTAGCAAACATTCAGGCAGAATTTCTAGATCCCTCTTCCAGCTCCCTTGGAGAAGCTCGGTGGTTGTCCCAAAAGACTCTGGCATTCCTCTAAGGAAGCAACACTTACAGAATTGCCTTTCCACACTGCTGGCCTTCACATTGCTTTTAACGCCTAGATCCCAGATATGAGAAAAAGCCAGGCAGCTTTGCTGCTTTCCTGCCTGTCCTTAAGGAAAAGCAAATCTTGCTTCAGTCCCAATCTTGCTTCCTTCCCAGCCTGCATGTTACCCACTGGCCAGCAAACTGAGGGGGCAGCTGGAACAAGTCCCACTGCAAGGCAGATACTTTGTAGCCTCCAAAGCCCACCTGCACCGGCTCCATCAGACAAGGGCAAGCTTGCCTCGGCTTCCCAGAAGCAGCCTGCCAATTGCCCCCTCCCTCGCCCCCTCTCCATCCACCCTCCACAGCCCCTGCCACCAAAGCCTTGCTAGGCAGGGCCATTTGCTGGCCTCCATAAAAGAGTGACTTGGATTCTTCTTTGGCGCAAGTGCCCCAGCTGTGACAAGTCAGAGGATAATGATCACACCCGCTCGGCTTTAGCTAAGGAGATTGCTGGAGGCCCAGAGCGGGACACTGGTCCTTTCCAGAGAAACTGAAACTGACCTAGCCATGCCTTTGTGGTGCATGCCGATAGGAATTGGATAGAATCGGAGGGCTTAGAAACGTCCTCCAAGCTGGTCAGCTCCATCAGTCCCCCAAAATGAAAGCAAATTATCTGGCTGGGCTCCAAAAAGGACTCAACCCGCTGCTTTTATGCCAGAAAATATGGTGAGCCCACTCATCCAGATGCAATTCAGTGAATTAAACAAAGCCTCCCTTTCCACTCCCAGCTGAGATGTTGAGGAATCAAAGGCTGAAGCCCCAGCGGTATTTCACCGGCAGTAAAGGAGACACACCTCAGGAAGTCCTGCCAGCTGAGCAAGGGGCTGGGCCTGGGGGAGGTGGCGCCTGCCCAGATTCTACTCTCAGGGCAAGTGCCGTCTTTGCAACACCAGGCAAATGGAACAAACATTGCCAAAGTCATTTCATACAGACAAAAAGACAAAATGGAACAAACATTGGTTTAATGATAAAGACAGATTGGCTCTCAACAAAGGCAAAATGACAAAGAGCATATGGCAGAGCATAGACAACACCCAACCTCTGACATTTACTGATAAATCTAATAATACTAATGAGTCCTGAATAATACTAATGTATCTTAACTACTAAATTGAGGAGGTTACTATCATGTCAACTAACGAAGTAGAAGATTAAACAACCCAAAAATCTTAAAAAATAATCGTATTCCTATCTAACTAATATCTAACAGTTGTATTCCTATCTAACTAATCTGCCTAACTCTTGCTAGCCCTGGACAACCTGCAGGGTTGTCTAATTTGGTCTTTTCTTCTTGGGGAGAGGCTCTGCTGTCTTCCGAGGCCGATGTCTTCTGCTGTGTTTGTTCCTTTCCTTCATGCTTTCAAACACCCTGCAAGATAGGAAGCAAACCATCCATTGCTGACGCTAGTACACACCATGAAAGCAAGTGCCGAGATCTCCGTTTGAGTATGAATTTCTGTCTTTTCGGGCAGTGGCACATTTGTCAATGGATCAGCACCATGAGTCTGATGGTTCTACTTTCAATGCCTTGAAATGTCTTCCTCCTTTTGCTGCATCCTCTTTTGAATTTGATCAGCAGCATCAAACCAAGCTTTGATGGATCTATTCCTACTTGTATCAACTGTGTCTTGTTGGGGCACGGCAAGGTTTCATTGTGAAGGCTGGGTTTTACCTAAGCTCTTTGGGTTTGAGGTGGGTGTTAAGCTTGAGCACGGCTGCCGGGGGCGATGCTGCAAGTGCCCCCAGCTTCCCCTGCGGTGCCTTTGAAAAGGGTCAGCCCCTTTTAGTCCAAAGGCGCAGCTTTGAGCAGAAAGAGGAGGAACTTGCGCACCGTTTGCACTGCCCGCAGGGAAAGGGGCCTCCCGCCGAAGGGGGCGGCTGGCGCGGTTGGCAGCAGGGACACTGGGCGCTGCGAGCCCTCTTGCGGCTTCTCTTCCCTGGCTCCCCGTTCTCCTTTCTGGGAGGGCTTTTGCTCCTCTTTGCTTTGCCCACGCTCTGGAAATCAAAGAGTCCTTATCAATGCTTCCTTCCTCTCACAAAGCTGGAAATCAGAGCATCCAGCACAAAAATCTATCGGCCTAAGCAAATCCTTCCAAAGCCTCAAGAGCTGAGAAAACGGCTGCCTTTGCCAATGGGCTGCGGCGGGCTGCCAACACAGAGCTTGGAGGAAAATACTCCTCTTTTCTACAGGCCAAAGGGGTGGGAGAAAGACCTGGCTATTTAGAGCTCTACATTTCTTATTTCTACCTTTCTGCCTAACATCTCTCTGCTTTTCCTCCACAAATGTCTAGGCAACGGGATTTAAATTCAGTCCAATTAGGGTAGACACATGCTTAGCCATTTTCTAGTCCCCAAAATAATCTCCCTCCCTGTCTCTCTCTCTCTCTCTCTCTCTCTCTCTCTCTCACATGATGGGAAGCAAATTGCTCTTTGCCGCTAAGGAAAGATTTAGGGGAGCCACAGCACCAGCAGCTCCTTCTTGGGGACTATGCTGGCATGCTAGAAAAACTCCCTGAAAATCTGCAGCATATCCACAAAGGCAGCCTGGACTGCTGATGTCAGCAAGCAGTGGGGAATTTGGGGTCTGATTGGAGTCAGCGAGGGTGCCAGCCCTTGAGAAGCCCATCTGTAGAGAGTCAAAGCCCATTTTGGTGGCGGTGCTGCTTTCTTGGGTCAAAGTTAGGCTCCAGAATTGCATACTTCAGGGCAGCAGCACAAGGAAGGCCCGGGCAGCATCTGCTGTGCCTTTCCCAGCGCATGGGACGATGTGATCCTGGCAAAGGGGCATCTGGCATGGCTCGCCAGCAGCTTTTCTCCCCTTCTCCCAGTTTCTCGACCTTCCTGGCACCTCTCCATTTTCTTGCCCCTCACCTGAGCAAGAGTGCTGGCAAGTTTATGCTCCTTTTTCCAGGAGTAGTAGTACTCCACACACTGGGCCACGGTCTTAGTCTGGATCTGTTGTGAAGAGAAAAAGAAGGAATCGAAAATGGTGTCGGGTGCACTGGGGAAAAAGTAGACTATGGAGTGAACTAGGAAGTAAAAGCATGAATGAAATGGAGTAGGGTGTAAAATGAAATCAACATGGAGAAAGAGAGGCATCATGCAATGTCTTAAACCCTGTATGATGCTAGGTGCTAATACACGCAATGCACAGATCAACAACAAATCCACCTAGCACAGTTCTTCTTTCCCCGCTTCACTCCAGTTATGCCAGCACAGCGTCTTGTGGAAGCAGCAGCAGACCTGTGCCACAAGTCTGACAGAATAAAGCTTCATCTTCCAAAAGAGCTTGGAGAAAAGGGCTGGAGAGGCAGGATCATCCTTTTGACACAGGCTTTTGATGTCCCCTTTTGTTACTACTTGAAGATACTTGCTCCTTGAGAAGAGAGAGACTGAAGCCCAGTGCTTGTTCCCAGAAATAAGCAAGCTTTCCTGCTGCTGATCTGCTCGGGTAAAGAATGTCCCGTGGCTTTACCTGCTTCTGGATGAGATGAAAATCCTTGCCGTAGGTGTGGAAAGCCTTTTGGAAGGACTCCTTCTCCTCAGGTGTCCATCTATCAGAGCCTGGCAATAAAAAGCAGCGGCTAGTAAACAGATCCCTTGATCCACACCAAGTAGATTCCTCTGGCTGCCGAAAGAAAACGGTCGCAGGCCGTCATTCACGTGGGTGTACGTGTCTGCTCCCTCAGAAGGGCGTGAAGACAAGAGCAGGCATTGCCCGGGGAGAAGGATTGGAAAACAAGTAGAGCTGAAGGACTAGATGCTGGTGCTTTGCCCACCCACAGAGGAGACAAGACCTTGTGCTGGTGTTAAGCACAATTTCTTGAAGCAGAAACGCTTGCCACAACAATGAAGGGGACGGCAGCATCTGTCAGGGACGCAAGAAGCTCTGCTTTGCTTACCTGCGTAATGATAATCAGCCATGGGATGGCCTTGAGCTGTTGCAGGCCCCTCTGAGAGCAGCATCTCCAGAGCCTCCTGCAAGATCAAGAGGGAAAAGGCTTTAGCCGCCCCAGCACATTAAAAATGAGCCAAAAAATCACAGGTGCTGCCTTTCAGCTCCTTTGCCTCTCCAGACATTCAAGCGACTGTATCCCATGTGGGTGAAACACTGTCATTTGCTCCCAGTCCCTAGTTTTTGCTGCCCGACCCTTTGATCCTGGTCCCCAAGAGTGGCCTTTTGCTCACCAAGCTGAGGATTTTGCTGCTCCTGCAGCCAGAATGGCCTCAGCTGACTGAGGCTTCTGGGAATTTCCCCTCCAAATGTCTTAGAGAAGCCAAATCTCCAGGCCATTTACAAGGCAGCAGGACCTTCCGCCGCCGCCGCCTCCAGGAGGGAGATTCTCCCTGCTGGAGCCCTTTGGGCTCAGCCCTGACGCAGCTGGAGGAGACCCAGCAGGCAGCAAGTGCTCTGCTCCCTGTTAAGACCCTTCTTCCAAGAGCAGCCAGGAAAGGCTGTCCCAGTGCCCAGGCCTTCTGCATTCCCTGTGCCCTCTCCTCTGCGCCCAAACAGCCGCTTCTTACCGGAACGCTGCCGCGTGCCTGGTGCAGGCAGTGCAGGGCGCGCTCCAGGTTAGCTGCTGCCCCGGGAATGCCACGGGAGCTGGCCATGTCCAACAGTTCTCTTACTGCAAGCACAAGAAAAAACCCACCGAAAGTCAGCCTGGAGGCCAGCAAAGGGCAAAGGTTGCCATGCAAGGCAGAAGGAAAGGCCGGCAGCTAAAGACAGCAGCTTGGAGAGAGAGCATGAAAAGGAGAGCAAAGACAGAGCCAGCTGAAGCAAGGGCCCACGCAGTGCTGGCTCTCCCTCCAAAGCAGCTTCTGTAAGAAGAAGTGGGGGCCAATCTCCCCTCTTCCAGTGGCAAACGGCCCTGACCAGTTTGGAGAGCAAGGTGCTTGCTCTTTCTCCTTGCCTCTAACACTTCTACATGGGAAGATGGGCGAGACAAGGAGAGAAGCAGAGCCTGCAAAAGGCTGCCTTTTTAGGCATAAGGAGCCTTTTCAAGACCCAAGTAGCTCAGGGCTGGAAGCAAAGCTTGAAGCAAAGCTACCTCTGTCAGGTTTTTCCATGTCAGAGTCATCCTCTCCCCAGGGCTTCCAGACCAGGCTTGCAGGCTCTTCATCCTCACTTGCTGCTCTGTTCTGCAGCTCTGGGAGCTCAGCCTGAAAGTCGCTGCCAACATTGATGTGTCTAAAGGAAGAAGGAGGTGGAGGTGAGAAAGGCAAGTGGTCAAGAGAGCCTTGCTGTGCACCCACAGGCTTGAACCAATCCCAGCCTGACTGTGAAAGAGCAGTTCTCCTCCTCGCCATTCCTCCAGTTTGCTGTCCTTTAACCCTAGGCCAAAACTCACGGCTGAATCTGGGCTCTTGCTTTCCTTTTCATTGTGCCTCTCCTTTCCACCTGAAAGAGATCAAAGCAATGCTCCAGTTCAAAATCCTTCTGCCAAGGATGTGTCAGTAGCCTTCCTTCTCATCCTCATCATTGCAAAGCCCGAGCTCCCGTGTCCCAGCTCCTTTCTCTTTGCTGTCATTGCTGCCTTTTTGACATGGAATGTCCTAGGCAGGACCCTCCAGCAGTCAGCAGCTTCCTCAGGAGGGCAAGCAGAAGGCCATGCACTACTCTCTTCACTCCCAGGGCCACGGAGAAGAGCCAAGAGAATGGCAGGGGAGATGTGCCAGTGCAGGCTTAGGTTGGATCGAAGGAAAAGCTTCTTCAGCCACAGGCTGCTTGGGCACTGCAACAGCCTCCCCAGGGAAGGGGGCACAGCACCAAGGCTGACTGAGCTCCAAAAGTGTTTGGACACTGCTCTTGGGCACAGGCTGTGATTGTTGAGGCTGCCCCGGGCAGGCCCTGCAGTTGGCCTCAGTGATCTTTCAGAATCCCTTCCAAGGCAGAAAATTCTGTGCTACTGTGATTGTGCTCTTGAGGAGATGGCATTTGACGGCCACCCCTGAGCATGAGGTAGAACCAGCCCTACGTGCACTGAAAAAAGAATCTCTAAAGATATTAAAATAGAAGGGATCTATAGGCGATGTAAATACGTAAGTAGATAAGAATTGCTGATCCCAGATGGTTTTTGAAGTTGAAAGCCTGTGTTTGCAGAGAAGCCCAGTCAAATGCTTCCATGCCCTGAACGACAGGGATGCCAGAGGAGAAGTGCCATCATTGTGCTGTTTGAAGCTTTGGAGCGGGTGTGAGCAGAGTCAGGGCATAAGGGGATTTGTTGACACTGAAGCCCTGACCTGCTCAGCCAGGAACAATTTGTTTTGGGGTCAGCACAAGATAGTTTGAGGACTGAAATGGGTGCCAAGAACGTTTAATCAGGTGATGCGTGGACGAGGATCTGCAACTGCACTGGGACACCTCTCTAGGTCCTCTATGGAAAGGTCTGTGTTTCCCCTGGAGGCAACACAATTCCTTCAGAAGCTGCACCCTGCTTTCACGTGGAAGCTCGTCTGGGGAAAGTGAGCACGCAGCCTGTGTGTCGTGCTTGGTGGGAGAGGCAGCTGGAGCCTCCTGCCCTTGTGCTAGTGCTTTGAGGGCAAACGGGGATTTTCTTACCTTGGAGGGTTCCCAAGTGCTCTGGGGATGCCCGGAGGCAGACGAGGAGACCAGGATGTCGGTGCAGAGGCCGGGTCTGGCGCTGAGTGCAGAAGGCGGCTGGTCAGGGACAGCCCAGGAGCTGATCCTGCAGCTGCTGCTCCAGCGCTGCTCCAGCAGTGTTCCAGCAAGGGCCGCAGGAGCAGGAGACAACGACAGTTGCTATGGGCACAGCCCAACATTCCATCTAGAACCCCTGGGGGAGCCATGGGACAGAAAGGGGCATGGGCCGCCTCTGCCCCTTGTACTTCTTCTGCTGCAAGTTTGCTCTGAGAAGCTTCCCATTGGGCCTTTTCTCCTCAGTCGTCTGATGAGACGGGCAAAAGCAGTGCAGGGACAGCCCTGGCTCTTCCCGGTGCTTCTCTGCAAGGTGCCTCCAGCTGAAGGTGCACAGGAGCCTGCCTCTGTGCAAGGGCCCAGACCTCATCTCCTGCCCTGGAGAACCAGAAGGGCTCCTCCCACTGGCTCTCCTCCAGCTCTGAGAGGAGCTGGAATTTGCAAGTTGCCTAGCGCAGAGCCAACTCCAAAGCTTCCTCTCAAAGTGGAGGCATTCATCCTGCCCCCTTTCTCAATTCTCCTTTTGCTGCCCAATAATGTCACTGCATGGTTTCCCTCCTTTGGGCCTCTGAGCTGGTCTCTCACCTCATCACTCCTCCCTTGAAACTTGGAAAAACAGGATCTTTTTCAGGCCAACTGATGGGGACACACACACACACCCCCAGGGACAGCACATGGGCATTTCTCTAGCAAACATTCAGGCAGAATTTCTAGATCCCTCTTCCAGCTCCCTTGGAGAAGCTCGGTGGTTGTCCCAAAAGACTCTGGCATTCCTCTAAGGAAGCAACACTTACAGAATTGCCTTTCCACACTGCTGGCCTTCACATTGCTTTTAACGCCTAGATCCCAGATATGAGAAAAAGCCAGGCAGCTTTGCTGCTTTCCTGCCTGTCCTTAAGGAAAAGCAAATCTTGCTTCAGTCCCAATCTTGCTTCCTTCCCAGCCTGCATGTTACCCACTGGCCAGCAAACTGAGGGGGCAGCTGGAACAAGTCCCACTGCAAGGCAGATACTTTGTAGCCTCCAAAGCCCACCTGCACCGGCTCCATCAGACAAGGGCAAGCTTGCCTCGGCTTCCCAGAAGCAGCCTGCCAATTGCCCCCTCCCTCGCCCCCTCTCCATCCACCCTCCACAGCCCCTGCCACCAAAGCCTTGCTAGGCACGGCCATTTGCTGGCCTCCATAAAAGAGTGACTTGGATTCTTCTTTGGCGCAAGTGCCCCAGCTGTGACAAGTCAGAGGATAATGATCACACCCGCTCGGCTTTAGCTAAGGAGATTGCTGGAGGCCCAGAGCGGGACACTGGTCCTTTCCAGAGAAACTGAAACTGACCTAGCCATGCCTTTGTGGTGCATGCCGATAGGAATTGGATAGAATCGGAGGGCTTAGAAACGTCCTCCAAGCTGGTCAGCTCCATCAGTCCCCCAAAATGAAAGCAAATTATCTGGCTGGGCTCCAAAAAGGACTCAACCCGCTGCTTTTATGCCAGAAAATATGGTGAGCCCACTCATCCAGATGCAATTCAGTGAATTAAACAAAGCCTCCCTTTCCACTCCCAGCTGAGATGTTGAGGAATCAAAGGCTGAAGCCCCAGCGGTATTTCACTGGCAGTAAAGGAGACACACCTCAGGAAGTCCTGCCAGCTGAGCAAGGGGCTGGGCCTGGGGGAGGTGGCGCCTGCCCAGCTTCTTCTCTCAGGGCAAGTGCCGTCTTTGCAACACCAGGCAAATGGAACAAACATTGCTGGAGTGCTTTCATACAGACAAACAGACAAAATGGAACAAACATTGGTTTAATGATAAAGACAGATTAGGTCTCAACAAAGGCAAAATGACAAAGAGCATATGGCAGAGCATACAAAACACCCAACCTCTGACATTTACTGATAAATCTAATAATACTAATGAGTCCTGAATAATACTAATGTACCTTAACTACTAAATTGAGGAGGTTACTATCATGTAAACTAACGAAGTAGAAGATTAAACAACCCAAAAAGCTTAAAAACCAGTCCTATTCCTATCTAACTAATATCTAACAGTTGTATTCCTATCTAACTAATCTGCCTAACTCTTGCTAGCCCTGGACAACCTGCAGGGTTGTCTAATTTGGTCTTTTCTTCTTGGGGAGAGGCTCTGCTGTCTTCCGAGGCCGATGTCTTCTGCTGTGTTTGTTCCTTTCCTTCATGCTTTCAAACACCCTGCAAGATAGGAAGCAAACCATCCATTGCTGACGCTAGTACACACCATGAAACCAAGTGCCAAGATCTCCGTTTGAGTATGAATTTCTGTCTTTTCGGGCAGTGGCACATTTGTCAATGGATCAGCACCATGAGTCTGATGGTTCTACTTTCAATGCCTTGAAATGTCTTCCTCCTTTTGCTGCATCCTCTTTTGAATTTGATCAGCAGCATCAAACCAAGCTTTGATGGATCTATTCCTACTTGTATCAACTGTGTCTTGTTGGGGCACGGCAAGGTTTCATTGTGAAGGCTGGGTTTTACCTAAGCTCTTTGGGTTTGAGGTGGGTGTTAAGCTTGAGCACGGCTGCCGGGGGCGATGCTGCAAGTGCCCCCAGCTTCCCCTGCGGTGCCTTTGAAAAGGGTCAGCCCCTTTTAGTCCAAAGGCGCAGCTTTGAGCAGAAAGAGGAGGAACTTGCGCACCGTTTGCACTGCCCGCAGGGAAAGGGGCCTCCCGCCGAAGGGGGCGGCTGGCGCGGTTGGCAGCAGGGACACTGGGCGCTGCGAGCCCTCTTGCGGCTTCTCTTCCCTGGCTCCCCGTTCTCCTTTCTGGGAGGGCTTTTGCTCCTCTTTGCTTTGCCCACGCTCTGGAAATCAAAGAGTCCTTATCAATGCTTCCTTCCTCTCACAAAGCTGGAAATCAGAGCATCCAGCAGAAAAATCTATCGGCCTAAGCAAATCCTTCCAAAGCCTCAAGAGCTGAGAAAACGGCTGCCTTTGCCAATGGGCTGCGGCGGGCTGCCAAGCCAGAGCTTGGAGGAAAATACTCCTCTTTTCTACAGGCCAAAGGGGTGGGAGAAAGACCTGGCTATTTAGAGCTCTACATTTCTTATTTCTACCTTTCTGCCTAACATCTCTCTGCTTTTCCTCCACAAATGTCTAGGCAACGGGATTTAAATTCAGTCCAATTAGGGTAGACACATGCTTAGCCATTTTCTAGTCCCCAAAATAATCTCCCTCCCTGTCTCTCTCTCTCTCTCTCTCTCTCTCTCTCTCTCACATGATGGGAAGCAAATTGCTCTTTGCCGCTAAGGAAAGATTTAGGGGAGCCACAGCACCAGCAGCTCCTTCTTGGGGACTATGCTGGCATGCTAGAAAAACTCCCTGAAAATCTGCAGCATATCCACAAAGGCAGCCTGGACTGCTGATGTCAGCAAGCAGTGGGGAATTTGGGGTCTGATTGGAGTCAGCGAGGGTGCCAGCCCTTGAGAAGCCCATCTGTAGAGAGTCAAAGCCCATTTTGGTGGCGGTGCTGCTTTCTTGGGTCAAAGTTAGGCTCCAGAATTGCATACTTCAGGGCAGCAGCACAAGGAAGGCCCGGGCAGCATCTGCTGTGCCTTTCCCAGCGCATGGGACGATGTGATCCTGGCAAAGGGGCATCTGGCATGGCTCGCCAGCAGCTTTTCTCCCCTTCTCCCAGTTTCTCGACCTTCCTGGCACCTCTCCATTTTCTTGCCCCTCACCTGAGCAAGAGTGCTGGCAAGTTTATGCTCCTTTTTCCAGGAGTAGTAGTACTCCACACACTGGGCCACGGTCTTAGTCTGGATCTGTTGTGAAGAGAAAAAGAAGGAATCGCAAATGGTGTCGGGTGCACTGGGGAAAAAGTAGACTATGGAGTCAACTAGGAAGTAAAAGCATGAAGTAAATGGAGTAGGGTGTAAAATGAAATCAACATGGAGAAAGAGAGGCATCATGCAATGTCTTAAACCCTGTATGATGCTAGGTGCTAATACACGCAATGCACAGATCAACAACAAATCCACCTAGCACAGTTCTTCTTTCCCCGCTTCACTCCAGTTATGCCAGCACAGCGTCTTGTGGAAGCAGCAGCAGACCTGTGCCACAAGTC